>NC_143037.1:74157500-74400000 GCF_057628025.1 Oncorhynchus mykiss
ACTACAATTGAACTTTCTTCTGTCGATTCTTGTCTTTTTTCTGAATACTCACTAAATATAGCGACAAAGTCGCTAAGTTGGCAACACTGGTGAGAGGTGGGTAGCGAGATATCAGTAATCAATGGTAATCACATACTATTTCTTCGTAACTATGATCATTCGAGAACAGTACATTTTTCATTTGGGTCTCGAGATGAATAAACTCAAGAACCTCTGACATGAATTCTTAAACTATGATTTGGGACCCAAAGCGGTTATTAACATGTCATAGGTGGGTCGCGAGATATGAGTGAACATTCAGAATCATATACTATTTCTTCATAATGTTGGTCGTTCGAGGACACTGCATTTCTCATTTGGCTCTGGAGCTTAAAAATTGTAAAAACGTTTGAAACAGCAGATGAATCATTTCGTGTAAGTAATTAACCTACAATATGGTGGGGAACTTTGTCAAACGGCAGAGTTGCTGAGTTTCTTAGCTTGCATAGTAAGTCTTAACTCATTCAAAAAACAACCCTTCTAAAATTACATTGCAGTGCCGTGACCCGGATTCGAACCGGGGTTGCTGCGACCACAACGCAGAGTACTAACCACTATACGATCACGGCCGGCTACAAGAGCTGGCTTTGTAAAGCCTACATAGGCTGTGAAAGTGATGTGCACAAGCTGACTAAACTCTTTTCATTTTGGTCTCGATAATGAATAAACTGAAGAAACAGTGGAGCTTTACACAGTCGGTAGGTTTTTTCTCATTCAAAAAGTGCCCTTTTTCCGTGACATTGGAATATCTCAATTGCATCCTCCTCACGTCATCTCTAATTCTCTAAACCCATTGGTGAGAAAACCTGAGTGCCCTCCCCTCTGACCTTCTCCACCAATGTGAACAATAAAAAGGTACTGCTGAGATTTGAACTCAGGATCTCCTGTTTACTAGACAGGCACTTTAACCAACTAAGCCACAGCACCCATAAAAGTCAGATATGTTGCAGATGTGAACACCCACACCTATTTGAATCAAACCAGTCTCATTAATTTAACCCACATCTCTGTATAGCAAAATCACATCACAAAAGAGATGTCTTTTACTAATATCGGAAACGATACAGACACCTTCAATTGTCTAGCAACAGGGTTTCTTAAGCTACGTTTTGGGACGCAAAGTGGGCCTGAGCATGTGAGAGGCAGTGTTGCCAAATCCTCAGGAAGGAAAGTAGCTATTGCTGGTCCTAAAAGTAGCTAGAAGTCGCTAAATTACGTCATCACATCATTTTCATAATTGGCCAAGTGGATGTAATTGTGATTGACGCTGTAGGAGAGAGGAATAACGTCTCGGGAGAGACAAAAAGTGAGTAAAAAACACCCGAAGTATGTTTAGAACTACAATTGAACTTTCTTCTGTCGATTCTTGTCTTTTTTCTGAATACTCACTAAATATAGCGACAAAGTCGCTAAGTTGGCAACACTGGTGAGAGGTGGGTAGCGAGATATCAGTAATCAATGGTAATCACATACTATTTCTTCGTAACTATGATCATTCGAGAACAGTACATTTTTCATTTGGGTCTCGAGATGAATAAACTCAAGAACCTATGACATGAATTCTTAAACTATGATTTGGGACCCAAAGCGGTTATTAACATGTCATAGGTGGGTCGCGAGATATGAGTGAACATTCAGAATCATATACTATTTCTTCATAATGTTGGTCGTTCGAGGACACTGCATTTCTCATTTGGCTCTGGAGCTTAAAAATGGTAAAAACGTCTGAAACAGCAGATGAATCATTTCGTGTAAGTAATTAACCTACAATATGGTGGGGAACTTTGTCAAACGGCAGAGTTGCTGAGTTTCTTAGCTTGCGTAGTAAGTCTTAACTCATTCAAAAAACAACCCTTCTAAAATTACATTGCAGTGCCGTGACCCGGATTCGAACCGGGGTTGCTGCGACCACAACGCAGAGTACTAACCACTATACGATCACGGCCGGCTACAAGAGCTGGCTTTGTAAAGCCTACATAGGCTGTGAAAGTGATGTGCACAAGCTGACTAAACTCTTTTCATTTTGGTCTCGATAATGAATAAACTGAAGAAACAGTGGAGCTTTACACAGTCGGTAGGTTTTTTCTCATTCAAAAAGTGCCCTTTTTCCGTGACATTGGAATATCTCAATTGCATCCTCCTCACGTCATCTCTAATTCTCTAAACCCATTGGTGAGAAAACCTGAGTGCCCTCCCCTCTGACCTTCTCCACCAATGTGAACAATAAAAAGGTACTGCTGAGATTTGAACTCAGGATCTCCTGTTTACTAGACAGGCACTTTAACCAACTAAGCCACAGCACCCATAAAAGTCATATATGTTGCAGATGTGAACACCCACACCTATTTGAATCAAACCAGTCTCATTAATTTAACCCACATCTCTGTATAGCAAAATCACATCACAAAAGAGATGTCTTTTACTAATATCGGAAACGATACAGACACCTTCAATTGTCTAGCAACAGGGTTTCTTAAGCTACGTTTTGGGACGCAAAGTGGGCCTGAGCATGTGAGAGGCAGTGTTGCCAAATCCTCAGGAAGGAAAGTAGCTATTGCTGGTCCTAAAAGTAGCTAGAAGTCGCTAAATGACGTCATCACATCATTTTCATAATTGGCCAAGTGGATGTAATTGTGATTGACGCTGTAGGAGAGAGGAATAACGTCTCGGGAGAGACAAAAAGTGAGTAAAAAACACCCGAAGTATGTTTAGAACTACAATTGAACTTTCTTCTGTCGATTCTTGTCTTTTTTCTGAATACTCACTAAATATAGCGACAAAGTCGCTAAGTTGGCAACACTGGTGAGAGGTGGGTAGCGAGATATCAGTAATCAATGGTAATCACATACTATTTCTTCGTAACTATGATCATTCGAGAACAGTACATTTTTCATTTGGGTCTCGAGATGAATAAACTCAAGAACCTCTGACATGAATTCTTAAACTATGATTTGGGACCCAAAGCGGTTATTAACATGTCATAGGTGGGTCGCGAGATATGAGTGAACATTCAGAATCATATACTATTTCTTCATAATGTTGGTCGTTCGAGGACACTGCATTTCTCATTTGGCTCTGGAGCTTAAAAATTGTAAAAACGTTTGAAACAGCAGATGAATCATTTCGTGTAAGTAATTAACCTACAATATGGTGGGGAACTTTGTCAAACGGCAGAGTTGCTGAGTTTCTTAGAGACTTCTTAGTAAGTCTTAACTCATTCAAAAAACAACCCTTCTAAAATTACTTTGCAGTGCCGTGACCCGGATTCAAACCGGGGTTGCTGCGACCACAACGCAGAGTACTAACCACTATACGATCACGGCCGGCTACAAGAGCTGGCTTTGTAAAGCCTGGTGAGAGGTGGGTAGCGAGATATCAGTAATCAATGGTAATCACATACTATTTCTTCGTAACTATGATCATTCGAGAACAGTACATTTTTCATTTGGGTCTCGAGATGAATAAACTCAAGAACCTCTGACATGAATTCTTAAACTATGATTTGGGACCCAAAGCGGTTATTAACATGTCATAGGTGGGTCGCGAGATATGAGTGAACATTCAGAATCATATACTATTTCTTCATAATGTTGGTCGTTCGAGGACACTGCATTTCTCATTTGGCTCTGGAGCTTAAAAATTGTAAAAACGTCTGAAACAGCAGATGAATCATTTCGTGTAAGTAATTAACCTACAATATGGTGGGGAACTTTGTCAAACGGCAGAGTTGCTGAGTTTCTTAGCTTGCGTAGTAAGTCTTAACTCATTCAAAAAACAACCCTTCTAAAATTACATTGCAGTGCCGTGACCCGGATTCGAACCGGGGTTGCTGCGACCACAACGCAGAGTACTAACCACTATACGATCACGGCCGGCTACAAGAGCTGGCTTTGTAAAGCCTACATAGGCTGTGAAAGTGATGTGCACAAGCTGACTAAACTCTTTTCATTTTGGTCTCGATAATGAATAAACTGAAGAAACAGTGGAGCTTTACACAGTCGGTAGGTTTTTTCTCATTCAAAAAGTGCCCTTTTTCCGTGACATTGGAATATCTCAATTGCATCCTCCTCACGTCATCTCTAATTCTCTAAACCCATTGGTGAGAAAACCTGAGTGCCCTCCCCTCTGACCTTCTCCACCAATGTGAACAATAAAAAGGTACTGCTGAGATTTGAACTCAGGATCTCCTGTTTACTAGACAGGCACTTTAACCAACTAAGCCACAGCACCCATAAAAGTCATATATGTTGCAGATGTGAACACCCACACCTATTTGAATCAAACCAGTCTCATTAATTTAACCCACATCTCTGTATAGCAAAATCACATCACAAAAGAGATGTCTTTTACTAATATCGGAAACGATACAGACACCTTCAATTGTCTAGCAACAGGGTTTCTTAAGCTACGTTTTGGGACGCAAAGTGGGCCTGAGCATGTGAGAGGCAGTGTTGCCAAATCCTCAGGAAGGAAAGTAGCTATTGCTGGTCCTAAAAGTAGCTAGAAGTCGCTAAATGACGTCATCACATCATTTTCATAATTGGCCAAGTGGATGTAATTGTGATTGACGCTGTAGGAGAGAGGAATAACGTCTCGGGAGAGACAAAAAGTGAGTAAAAAACACCCGAAGTATGTTTAGAACTACAATTGAACTTTCTTCTGTCGATTCTTGTCTTTTTTCTGAATACTCACTAAATATAGCGACAAAGTCGCTAAGTTGGCAACACTGGTGAGAGGTGGGTAGCGAGATATCAGTAATCAATGGTAATCACATACTATTTCTTCGTAACTATGATCATTCGAGAACAGTACATTTTTCATTTGGGTCTCGAGATGAATAAACTCAAGAACCTCTGACATGAATTCTTAAACTATGATTTGGGACCCAAAGCGGTTATTAACATGTCATAGGTGGGTCGCGAGATATGAGTGAACATTCAGAATCATATACTATTTCTTCATAATGTTGGTCGTTCGAGGACACTGCATTTCTCATTTGGCTCTGGAGCTTAAAAATTGTAAAAACGTTTGAAACAGCAGATGAATCATTTCGTGTAAGTAATTAACCTACAATATGGTGGGGAACTTTGTCAAACGGCAGAGTTGCTGAGTTTCTTAGCTTGCATAGTAAGTCTTAACTCATTCAAAAAACAACCCTTCTAAAATTACATTGCAGTGCCGTGACCCGGATTCGAACCGGGGTTGCTGCGACCACAACGCAGAGTACTAACCACTATACGATCACGGCCGGCTACAAGAGCTGGCTTTGTAAAGCCTACATAGGCTGTGAAAGTGATGTGCACAAGCTGACTAAACTCTTTTCATTTTGGTCTCGATAATGAATAAACTGAAGAAACAGTGGAGCTTTACACAGTCGGTAGGTTTTTTCTCATTCAAAAAGTGCCCTTTTTCCGTGACATTGGAATATCTCAATTGCATCCTCCTCACGTCATCTCTAATTCTCTAAACCCATTGGTGAGAAAACCTGAGTGCCCTCCCCTCTGACCTTCTCCACCAATGTGAACAATAAAAAGGTACTGCTGAGATTTGAACTCAGGATCTCCTGTTTACTAGACAGGCACTTTAACCAACTAAGCCACAGCACCCATAAAAGTCAGATATGTTGCAGATGTGAACACCCACACCTATTTGAATCAAACCAGTCTCATTAATTTAACCCACATCTCTGTATAGCAAAATCACATCACAAAAGAGATGTCTTTTACTAATATCGGAAACGATACAGACACCTTCAATTGTCTAGCAACAGGGTTTCTTAAGCTACGTTTTGGGACGCAAAGTGGGCCTGAGCATGTGAGAGGCAGTGTTGCCAAATCCTCAGGAAGGAAAGTAGCTATTGCTGGTCCTAAAAGTAGCTAGAAGTCGCTAAATTACGTCATCACATCATTTTCATAATTGGCCAAGTGGATGTAATTGTGATTGACGCTGTAGGAGAGAGGAATAACGTCTCGGGAGAGACAAAAAGTGAGTAAAAAACACCCGAAGTATGTTTAGAACTACAATTGAACTTTCTTCTGTCGATTCTTGTCTTTTTTCTGAATACTCACTAAATATAGCGACAAAGTCGCTAAGTTGGCAACACTGGTGAGAGGTGGGTAGCGAGATATCAGTAATCAATGGTAATCACATACTATTTCTTCGTAACTATGATCATTCGAGAACAGTACATTTTTCATTTGGGTCTCGAGATGAATAAACTCAAGAACCTATGACATGAATTCTTAAACTATGATTTGGGACCCAAAGCGGTTATTAACATGTCATAGGTGGGTCGCGAGATATGAGTGAACATTCAGAATCATATACTATTTCTTCATAATGTTGGTCGTTCGAGGACACTGCATTTCTCATTTGGCTCTGGAGCTTAAAAATGGTAAAAACGTCTGAAACAGCAGATGAATCATTTCGTGTAAGTAATTAACCTACAATATGGTGGGGAACTTTGTCAAACGGCAGAGTTGCTGAGTTTCTTAGCTTGCATAGTAAGTCTTAACTCATTCAAAAAACAACCCTACTAAAATTACATTGCAGTGCCGTGACCCGGATTCGAACCGGGGTTGCTGCGACCACAACGCAGAGTTCTAACCACTATACGATCACGGCCGGCTACAAGAGCTGGCTTTGTAAAGCCTACATAGGCTGTGAAAGTGATGTGCACAAGCTGACTAAACTCTTTTCATTTTGGTCTCGATAATGAATAAACTGAAGAAACAGTGGAGCTTTACACAGTCGGTAGGTTTTTTCTCATTCAAAAAGTGCCCTTTTTCCGTGACATTGGAATATCTCAATTGCATCCTCCTCACGTCATCTCTAATTCTCTAAACCCATTGGTGAGAAAACCTGAGTGCCCTCCCCTCTGACCTTCTCCACCAATGTGAACAATAAAAAGGTACTGCTGAGATTTGAACTCAGGATCTCCTGTTTACTAGACAGGCACTTTAACCAACTAAGCCACAGCACCCACAAAAGTCATATATGTTGCAGATGTGAACACCGACACCTATTTGAATCAAACCAGTCTCATTAATTTAACCCACATCTCTGCCTGAGCATGTGAGAGGCAGTGTTGCCAAATCCTCAGGAAGGAAAGTAGCTATTGCTGGTCCTAAAAGTAGCTAGAAGTCGCTAAATGACGTCATCACATAATTTTCATAATTGGCCAAGTGGATGTAATTGTGATTGACGCTGTAGGAGAGAGGAATAACGTCGCGGGAGAGACAAAAAGTGAGTAAAAAAACACCCTAGGTATGTTTTGAACTAAAATGTAACTTTCTTCTGTCGATTCTTGTCTTTTTTCTGAATACTCACTAAATATAGCGACAAAGTCGCTAAGTTGGCAACACTGGTGAGAGGTGGGTAGCGAGATATCAGTAATCAATGGTAATCACATACTATTTCTTCGTAACTATGATCATTCGAGGACAGTACATTTTTCATTTGGGTCTCGAGATGAATAACCTCAAGAACCTCTGACATGAATTCTTAAACTATGATTTGGGACCCAAAGCGGTTATTAACATGTCATAGGTGGGTCGCGAGATATGAGTGAACATTCAGAATCATACACTATTTCTTCATAATGTTGGTCGTTCGAGGACACTGCATTTCTCATTTGGCTCTCGAGCTTAAAAATGGTAAAAACGTCTGAAACAGCAGATTAATCATTTCGTGTAAGTAATTAACCTACAATATGGTGGGGAACTTTGTCAAACGGCAGAGTTGCTGAGTTTCTTAGAGACTTCTTAGTAAGTCTTAACTCATTCAAAAAACAACCCTTCTAAAATTACTTTGCAGTGCCGTGACCCGGATTCGAACCGGGGTTGCTGCGACCACAACGCAGAGTACTAACCACTATACGATCACGGCCGGCTACAAGAGCTGGCTTTGTAAAGCCTGGTGAGAGGTGGGTAGCGAGATATCAGTAATCAATGGTAATCACATACTATTTCTTCGTAACTATGATCATTCGAGAACAGTACATTTTTCATTTGGGTCTCGAGATGAATAAACTCAAGAACCTCTGACATGAATTCTTAAACTATGATTTGGGACCCAAAGCGGTTATTAACATGTCATAGGTGGGTCGCGAGATATGAGTGAACATTCAGAATCATATACTATTTCTTCATAATGTTGGTCGTTCGAGGACACTGCATTTCTCATTTGGCTCTGGAGCTTAAAAATTGTAAAAACGTCTGAAACAGCAGATGAATCATTTCGTGTAAGTAATTAACCTACAATATGGTGGGGAACTTTGTCAAACGGCAGAGTTGCTGAGTTTCTTAGCTTGCGTAGTAAGTCTTAACTCATTCAAAAAACAACCCTTCTAAAATTACATTGCAGTGCCGTGACCCGGATTCGAACCGGGGTTGCTGCGACCACAACGCAGAGTACTAACCACTATACGATCACGGCCGGCTACAAGAGCTGGCTTTGTAAAGCCTACATAGGCTGTGAAAGTGATGTGCACAAGCTGACTAAACTCTTTTCATTTTGGTCTCGATAATGAATAAACTGAAGAAACAGTGGAGCTTTACACAGTCGGTAGGTTTTTTCTCATTCAAAAAGTGCCCTTTTTCCGTGACATTGGAATATCTCAATTGCATCCTCCTCACGTCATCTCTAATTCTCTAAACCCATTGGTGAGAAAACCTGAGTGCCCTCCCCTCTGACCTTCTCCACCAATGTGAACAATAAAAAGGTACTGCTGAGATTTGAACTCAGGATCTCCTGTTTACTAGACAGGCACTTTAACCAACTAAGCCACAGCACCCATAAAAGTCATATATGTTGCAGATGTGAACACCCACACCTATTTGAATCAAACCAGTCTCATTAATTTAACCCACATCTCTGTATAGCAAAATCACATCACAAAAGAGATGTCTTTTACTAATATCGGAAACGATACAGACACCTTCAATTGTCTAGCAACAGGGTTTCTTAAGCTACGTTTTGGGACGCAAAGTGGGCCTGAGCATGTGAGAGGCAGTGTTGCCAAATCCTCAGGAAGGAAAGTAGCTATTGCTGGTCCTAAAAGTAGCTAGAAGTCGCTAAATGACGTCATCACATCATTTTCATAATTGGCCAAGTGGATGTAATTGTGATTGACGCTGTAGGAGAGAGGAATAACGTCTCGGGAGAGACAAAAAGTGAGTAAAAAACACCCGAAGTATGTTTAGAACTACAATTGAACTTTCTTCTGTCGATTCTTGTCTTTTTTCTGAATACTCACTAAATATAGCGACAAAGTCGCTAAGTTGGCAACACTGGTGAGAGGTGGGTAGCGAGATATCAGTAATCAATGGTAATCACATACTATTTCTTCGTAACTATGATCATTCGAGAACAGTACATTTTTCATTTGGGTCTCGAGATGAATAAACTCAAGAACCTCTGACATGAATTCTTAAACTATGATTTGGGACCCAAAGCGGTTATTAACATGTCATAGGTGGGTCGCGAGATATGAGTGAACATTCAGAATCATATACTATTTCTTCATAATGTTGGTCGTTCGAGGACACTGCATTTCTCATTTGGCTCTGGAGCTTAAAAATTGTAAAAACGTTTGAAACAGCAGATGAATCATTTCGTGTAAGTAATTAACCTACAATATGGTGGGGAACTTTGTCAAACGGCAGAGTTGCTGAGTTTCTTAGAGACTTCTTAGTAAGTCTTAACTCATTCAAAAAACAACCCTTCTAAAATTACTTTGCAGTGCCGTGACCCGGATTCGAACCGGGGTTGCTGCGACCACAACGCAGAGTACTAACCACTATACGATCACGGCCGGCTACAAGAGCTGGCTTTGTAAAGCCTGGTGAGAGGTGGGTAGCGAGATATCAGTAATCAATGGTAATCACATACTATTTCTTCGTAACTATGATCATTCGAGAACAGTACATTTTTCATTTGGGTCTCGAGATGAATAAACTCAAGAACCTCTGACATGAATTCTTAAACTATGATTTGGGACCCAAAGCGGTTATTAACATGTCATAGGTGGGTCGCGAGATATGAGTGAACATTCAGAATCATATACTATTTCTTCATAATGTTGGTCGTTCGAGGACACTGCATTTCTCATTTGGCTCTGGAGCTTAAAAATTGTAAAAACGTCTGAAACAGCAGATGAATCATTTCGTGTAAGTAATTAACCTACAATATGGTGGGGAACTTTGTCAAACGGCAGAGTTGCTGAGTTTCTTAGCTTGCGTAGTAAGTCTTAACTCATTCAAAAAACAACCCTTCTAAAATTACATTGCAGTGCCGTGACCCGGATTCGAACCGGGGTTGCTGCGACCACAACGCAGAGTACTAACCACTATACGATCACGGCCGGCTACAAGAGCTGGCTTTGTAAAGCCTACATAGGCTGTGAAAGTGATGTGCACAAGCTGACTAAACTCTTTTCATTTTGGTCTCGATAATGAATAAACTGAAGAAACAGTGGAGCTTTACACAGTCGGTAGGTTTTTTCTCATTCAAAAAGTGCCCTTTTTCCGTGACATTGGAATATCTCAATTGCATCCTCCTCACGTCATCTCTAATTCTCTAAACCCATTGGTGAGAAAACCTGAGTGCCCTCCCCTCTGACCTTCTCCACCAATGTGAACAATAAAAAGGTACTGCTGAGATTTGAACTCAGGATCTCCTGTTTACTAGACAGGCACTTTAACCAACTAAGCCACAGCACCCATAAAAGTCATATATGTTGCAGATGTGAACACCCACACCTATTTGAATCAAACCAGTCTCATTAATTTAACCCACATCTCTGTATAGCAAAATCACATCACAAAAGAGATGTCTTTTACTAATATCGGAAACGATACAGACACCTTCAATTGTCTAGCAACAGGGTTTCTTAAGCTACGTTTTGGGACGCAAAGTGGGCCTGAGCATGTGAGAGGCAGTGTTGCCAAATCCTCAGGAAGGAAAGTAGCTATTGCTGGTCCTAAAAGTAGCTAGAAGTCGCTAAATGACGTCATCACATCATTTTCATAATTGGCCAAGTGGATGTAATTGTGATTGACGCTGTAGGAGAGAGGAATAACGTCTCGGGAGAGACAAAAAGTGAGTAAAAAACACCCGAAGTATGTTTAGAACTACAATTGAACTTTCTTCTGTCGATTCTTGTCTTTTTTCTGAATACTCACTAAATATAGCGACAAAGTCGCTAAGTTGGCAACACTGGTGAGAGGTGGGTAGCGAGATATCAGTAATCAATGGTAATCACATACTATTTCTTCGTAACTATGATCATTCGAGAACAGTACATTTTTCATTTGGGTCTCGAGATGAATAAACTCAAGAACCTCTGACATGAATTCTTAAACTATGATTTGGGACCCAAAGCGGTTATTAACATGTCATAGGTGGGTCGCGAGATATGAGTGAACATTCAGAATCATATACTATTTCTTCATAATGTTGGTCGTTCGAGGACACTGCATTTCTCATTTGGCTCTGGAGCTTAAAAATTGTAAAAACGTTTGAAACAGCAGATGAATCATTTCGTGTAAGTAATTAACCTACAATATGGTGGGGAACTTTGTCAAACGGCAGAGTTGCTGAGTTTCTTAGCTTGCATAGTAAGTCTTAACTCATTCAAAAAACAACCCTTCTAAAATTACATTGCAGTGCCGTGACCCGGATTCGAACCGGGGTTGCTGCGACCACAACGCAGAGTACTAACCACTATACGATCACGGCCGGCTACAAGAGCTGGCTTTGTAAAGCCTACATAGGCTGTGAAAGTGATGTGCACAAGCTGACTAAACTCTTTTCATTTTGGTCTCGATAATGAATAAACTGAAGAAACAGTGGAGCTTTACACAGTCGGTAGGTTTTTTCTCATTCAAAAAGTGCCCTTTTTCCGTGACATTGGAATATCTCAATTGCATCCTCCTCACGTCATCTCTAATTCTCTAAACCCATTGGTGAGAAAACCTGAGTGCCCTCCCCTCTGACCTTCTCCACCAATGTGAACAATAAAAAGGTACTGCTGAGATTTGAACTCAGGATCTCCTGTTTACTAGACAGGCACTTTAACCAACTAAGCCACAGCACCCATAAAAGTCAGATATGTTGCAGATGTGAACACCCACACCTATTTGAATCAAACCAGTCTCATTAATTTAACCCACATCTCTGCCTGAGCATGTGAGAGGCAGTGTTGCCAAATCCTCAGGAAGGAAAGTAGCTATTGCTGGTCCTAAAAGTAGCTAGAAGTCGCTAAATGACGTCATCACATAATTTTCATAATTGGCCAAGTGGATGTAATTGTGATTGACGCTGTAGGAGAGAGGAATAACGTCGCGGGAGAGACAAAAAGTGAGTAAAAAAACACCCTAGGTATGTTTTGAACTAAAATGTAACTTTCTTCTGTCGATTCTTGTCTTTTTTCTGAATACTCACTAAATATAGCGACAAAGTCGCTAAGTTGGCAACACTGGTGAGAGGTGGGTAGCGAGATATCAGTAATCAATGGTAATCACATACTATTTCTTCGTAACTATGATCATTCGAGGACAGTACATTTTTCATTTGGGTCTCGAGATGAATAACCTCAAGAACCTCTGACATGAATTCTTAAACTATGATTTGGGACCCAAAGCGGTTATTAACATGTCATAGGTGGGTCGCGAGATATGAGTGAACATTCAGAATCATACACTATTTCTTCATAATGTTGGTCGTTCGAGGACACTGCATTTCTCATTTGGCTCTCGAGCTTAAAAATGGTAAAAACGTCTGAAACAGCAGATTAATCATTTCGTGTAAGTAATTAACCTACAATATGGTGGGGAACTTTGTCAAACGGCAGAGTTGCTGAGTTTCTTAGCTTTCATAGTAAGTCTTAACTCATTCAAAAAACAACCCTTCTAAAATTACATTGCCGTGACCCGGATTCGAACCGGGGTTGCTGCGACCACAACGCAGAGTACTAACCACTATACGATCACGGCCGGCTTCAAGAGCTGGCTTTGTAAAGCCTACATAGGCTGTGAAAGTGATGTGCACAAGCTGGCTAAACTCTTTTCATTTTGGTCTCGATAATGAATAAACTGAAGAAACAGTGGAGCTTTACGCAGTCGGTAGGTTTTTTCTCATTCAAAAAGTGCCCTTTTTCCGTGACATTGGAATATCTCAATTGCATCCTCCTCACGTCATCTCTAATTCTCTAAACCCATTGGTGAGAAAACCTGAGTGCCCTCCCCTCTGACCTTCTCCACCAATGTGAACAATAAAAAGGTACTGCTGAGATTTGAACTCAGGATCTCCTGTTTACTAGACAGGCACTTTAACCAACTAAGCCACAGCACCCATAAAAGTCAGATATGTTGCAGATGTGAACACCCACACCTATTTGAATCAAACCAGTCTCATTAATTTAACCCACATCTCTGTATAGCAAAATCACATCACAAAAGAGATGTCTTTTACTAATATCGGAAACGATACAGACACCTTCAATTGTCTAGCAACAGGGTTTCTTAAGCTACGTTTTGGGACGCAAAGTGGGCCTGAGCATGTGAGAGGCAGTGTTGCCAAATCCTCAGGAAGGAAAGTAGCTATTGCTGGTCCTAAAAGTAGCTAGAAGTCGCTAAATTACGTCATCACATCATTTTCATAATTGGCCAAGTGGATGTAATTGTGATTGACGCTGTAGGAGAGAGGAATAACGTCTCGGGAGAGACAAAAAGTGAGTAAAAAACACCCGAAGTATGTTTAGAACTACAATTGAACTTTCTTCTGTCGATTCTTGTCTTTTTTCTGAATACTCACTAAATATAGCGACAAAGTCGCTAAGTTGGCAACACTGGTGAGAGGTGGGTAGCGAGATATCAGTAATCAATGGTAATCACATACTATTTCTTCGTAACTATGATCATTCGAGAACAGTACATTTTTCATTTGGGTCTCGAGATGAATAAACTCAAGAACCTATGACATGAATTCTTAAACTATGATTTGGGACCCAAAGCGGTTATTAACATGTCATAGGTGGGTCGCGAGATATGAGTGAACATTCAGAATCATATACTATTTCTTCATAATGTTGGTCGTTCGAGGACACTGCATTTCTCATTTGGCTCTGGAGCTTAAAAATGGTAAAAACGTCTGAAACAGCAGATGAATCATTTCGTGTAAGTAATTAACCTACAATATGGTGGGGAACTTTGTCAAACGGCAGAGTTGCTGAGTTTCTTAGCTTGCATAGTAAGTCTTAACTCATTCAAAAAACAACCCTACTAAAATTACATTGCAGTGCCGTGACCCGGATTCGAACCGGGGTTGCTGCGACCACAACGCAGAGTTCTAACCACTATACGATCACGGCCTGCTACAAGAGCTGGCTTTGTAAAGCCTACATAGGCTGTGAAAGTGATGTGCACAAGCTGACTAAACTCTTTTCATTTTGGTCTCGATAATGAATAAACTGAAGAAACAGTGGAGCTTTACACAGTCGGTAGGTTTTTTCTCATTCAAAAAGTGCCCTTTTTCCGTGACATTGGAATATCTCAATTGCATCCTCCTCACGTCATCTCTAATTCTCTAAACCCATTGGTGAGAAAACCTGAGTGCCCTCCCCTCTGACCTTCTCCACCAATGTGAACAATAAAAAGGTACTGCTGAGATTTGAACTCAGGATCTCCTGTTTACTAGACAGGCACTTTAACCAACTAAGCCACAGCACCCACAAAAGTCATATATGTTGCAGATGTGAACACCGACACCTATTTGAATCAAACCAGTCTCATTAATTTAACCCACATCTCTGCCTGAGCATGTGAGAGGCAGTGTTGCCAAATCCTCAGGAAGGAAAGTAGCTATTGCTGGTCCTAAAAGTAGCTAGAAGTCGCTAAATGACGTCATCACATAATTTTCATAATTGGCCAAGTGGATGTAATTGTGATTGACGCTGTAGGAGAGAGGAATAACGTCGCGGGAGAGACAAAAAGTGAGTAAAAAAACACCCTAGGTATGTTTTGAACTAAAATGTAACTTTCTTCTGTCGATTCTTGTCTTTTTTCTGAATACTCACTAAATATAGCGACAAAGTCGCTAAGTTGGCAACACTGGTGAGAGGTGGGTAGCGAGATATCAGTAATCAATGGTAATCACATACTATTTCTTCGTAACTATGATCATTCGAGGACAGTACATTTTTCATTTGGGTCTCGAGATGAATAACCTCAAGAACCTCTGACATGAATTCTTAAACTATGATTTGGGACCCAAAGCGGTTATTAACATGTCATAGGTGGGTCGCGAGATATGAGTGAACATTCAGAATCATACACTATTTCTTCATAATGTTGGTCGTTCGAGGACACTGCATTTCTCATTTGGCTCTCGAGCTTAAAAATGGTAAAAACGTCTGAAACAGCAGATTAATCATTTCGTGTAAGTAATTAACCTACAATATGGTGGGGAACTTTGTCAAACGGCAGAGTTGCTGAGTTTCTTAGCTTTCATAGTAAGTCTTAACTCATTCAAAAAACAACCCTTCTAAAATTACATTGCCGTGACCCGGATTCGAACCGGGGTTGCTGCGACCACAACGCAGAGTACTAACCACTATACGATCACGGCCGGCTTCAAGAGCTGGCTTTGTAAAGCCTACATAGGCTGTGAAAGTGATGTGCACAAGCTGGCTAAACTCTTTTCATTTTGGTCTCGATAATGAATAAACTGAAGAAACAGTGGAGCTTTACGCAGTCGGTAGGTTTTTTCTCATTCAAAAAGTGCCCTTTTTCCGTGACATTGGAATATCTCAATTGCATCCTCCTCACGTCATCTCTAATTCTCTAAACCCATTGGTGAGAAAACCTGAGTGCCCTCCCCTCTGACCTTCTCCACCAATGTGAACAATAAAAAGGTACTGCTGAGATTTGAACTCAGGATCTCCTGTTTACTAGACAGGCACTTTAACCAACTAAGCCACAGCACCCATAAAAGTCATATATGTTGCAGATGTGAACACCCACACCTATTTGAATCAAACCAGTCTCATTAATTTAACCCACATCTCTGTATAGCAAAATCACATCACAAAAGAGATGTCTTTTACTAATATCGGAAACGATACAGACACCTTCAATTGTCTAGCAACAGGGTTTCTTAAGCTACGTTTTGGGACGCAAAGTGGGCCTGAGCATGTGAGAGGCAGTGTTGCCAAATCCTCAGGAAGGAAAGTAGCTATTGCTGGTCCTAAAAGTAGCTAGAAGTCGCTAAATGACGTCATCACATCATTTTCATAATTGGCCAAGTGGATGTAATTGTGATTGACGCTGTAGGAGATAGGAATAACGTCTCGGGAGAGACAAAAATTGAGTAAAAAACACCCTAAGTATGTTTAGAACTACAATTGAACTTTCTTCTGTCGATTCTTGTCTTTTTTCTGAATACTCACTAAATATAGCGACAAAGTCGCTAAGTTGGCAACACTGGTGAGAGGTGGGTAGCGAGATATCAGTAATCAATGGTAATCACATACTATTTCTTCGTAACTATGATCATTCGAGAACAGTACATTTTTCATTTGGGTCTCGAGATGAATAAACTCAAGAACCTCTGACATGAATTCTTAAACTATGATTTGGGACCCAAAGCGGTTATTAACATGTCATAGGTGGGTCGCGAGATATGAGTGAACATTCAGAATCATATACTATTTCTTCATAATGTTGGTCGTTCGAGGACACTGCATTTCTCATTTGGCTCTGGAGCTTAAAAATGGTAAAAACGTCTGAAACAGCAGATGAATCATTTTGTGTAAGTAATTAACCTACGATATGGTGGGGAACTTTGTCAAACGGCAGAGTTGCTGAGTTTCTTAGAGACTTCTTAGTAAGTCTTAACTCATTCAAAAAACAACCCTTCTAAAATTACATTACAGTGCCGTGACCCGGATTCGAACCGGGGTTGCTGCGACCACAACGCAGAGTACTAACCACTATACGATCACGGCCGGCTACAAGAGCTGGCTTTGTAAAGCCTACATAGGCTGTGAAAGTGATGTGCACAAGCTGGCTAAACTCTTTTCATTTTGGTCTCGATAATGAATAAACTGAAGAAACAGTGGAGCTTTACACAGTCGGTAGGTTTTTTCTCATTCAAAAAGTGCCCTTTTTCCGTGACATTGGAATATCTCAATTGCATCCTCCTCACGTCATCTCTAATTCTCTAAACCCATTGGTGAGAAAACCTGAGTGCCCTCCCCTCTGACCTTCTCCACCAATGTGAACAATAAAAAGGTACTGCTGAGATTTGAACTCAGGATCTCCTGTTTACTAGACAGGCACTATAACCAACTAAGCCACAGCACCCATAAAAGTCATATATGTTGCAGATGTGAACACCCACACCTATTTGAATCAAACCAGTCTCATTAATTTAACCCACATCTCTGTATAGCAAAATCACATCATAAAAGAGATGTCTTTTACTAATATCGGAAACGATACAGACACCTTCAATTGTCTAGCAACAGGGTTTCTTAAGCTACGTTTTGGGACGCAAAGTGGGCCTGAGCATGTGAGAGGCAGTGTTGCCAAATCCTCAGGAAGGAAAGTAGCTATTGCTGGTCCTAAAAGTAGCTAGAAGTCGCTAAATGACGTCATCACATAATTTTCATAATTGGCCAAGTGGATGTAATTGTGATTGACGCTGTAGGAGATAGGAATAACGTCTCGGGAGAGACAAAAAGTGAGTAAAAAACACCCTAAGTATGTTTAGAACTACAATTGAACTTTCTTCTGTCGATTCTTGTCTTTTTTCTGTATACTCACTAAATATAGCGACAAAGTCGCTAAGTTGGCAACACTGGTGAGAGGTGGGTAGCGAGATATCAGTAATCAATGGTAATCACATACTATTTCTTCGTACCTATGATCATTCGAGAACAGTACATTTTTCATTTGGGTCTCGAGATGAATAAACTCAAGAACCTCTGACATGAATTCTTAAACTATGATTTGGGACCCAAAGCGGTTATTAACATGTCATAGGTGGGTCGCGAGATATGAGTGAACATTCAGAATCATACACTATTTCTTCATAATGTTGGTCGTTCGAGGACACTGCATTTCTCATTTGGCTCTCGAGCTTAAAAATGGTAAAAACGTCTGAAACAGCAGATGAATCATTTCGTGTAAGTAATTAACCTACAATATGGTGGGGAACTTTGTCAAACGGCAGAGTTGCTGAGTTTCTTAGCTTGCATAGTAAGTCTTAACTCATTCAAAAAACAACCCTTCTAAAATTACATTGCAGTGCCGTGACCCGGATTCGAACCGGGGTTGCTGCGACCACAACGCAGAGTACTAACCACTATACGATCACGGCCGGCTTCAAGAGCTGGCTTTGTAAAGCCTACATAGGCTGTGAAAGTGATGTGCACAAGCTGGCTAAACTCTTTTCATTTTGGTCTCGATAATGAATAAACTGAAGAAACAGTGGAGCTTTACACAGTCGGTAGGTTTTTTCTCATTCAAAAAGTGCCCTTTTTCCGTGACATTGGAATATCTCAATTGCGTCCTCCTCACGTCATCTCTAATTCTCTAAACCCATTGGTGAGAAAACCTGAGTGCCCTCCCCTCTGACCTTCTCCACCAATGTGAACAATAAAAAGGTACTGCTGAGATTTGAACTCAGGATCTCCTGTTTACTAGACAGGTACTTTAACTAACTAAGCCACAGCACCCATAAAAGTCATATATGTTGCAGATGTGAACACCCACACCTATTTGAATCAAACCAGTCTCATTAATTTAACCCACATCTCTGTATAGCAAAATCACATCACAAAAGAGATGTCTTTTAGTAATATTGGAAACGATACAGACACCTTCAATTGTCTAGCAACAGGGTTTCTTAAGCTACGTTTTGGGACGCAAAGTGGGCCTGAGCATGTGAGAGGCAGTGTTGCCAAATCCTCAGGAAGGAAAGTAGCTATTGCTGGTCCTAAAAGTAGCTAGAAGTCGCTAAATGACGTCATCACATCATTTTCATAATTGGCCAAGTGGATGTAATTGTGATTGACGCTGTAGGAGAGAGGAATAACGTCTCGGGAGAGACAAAAATTGAGTAAAAAACACCCTAAGTATGTTTAGAACTACAATTGAACTTTCTTCTGTCGATTCTTGTCTTTTTTCTGAATACTCACTAAATATAGCGACAAAGTCGCTAAGTTGGCAACACTGGTGAGAGGTGGGTAGCGAGATATCAGTAATCAATGGTAATCACATACTATTTCTTCGTAACTATGATCATTCGAGAACAGTACATTTTTCATTTGGGTCTCGAGATGAATAAACTCAAGAACCTCTGACATGAATTCTTAAACTATGATTTGGGACCCAAAGCGGTTATTAACATGTCATAGGTGGGTCGCGAGATATGAGTGAACATTCAGAATCATATACTATTTCTTCATAATGTTGGTCGTTCGAGGACACTGCATTTCTCATTTGGCTCTGGAGCTTAAAAATGGTAAAAACGTCTGAAACAGCAGATGAATCATTTTGTGTAAGTAATTAACCTACGATATGGTGGGGAACTTTGTCAAACGGCAGAGTTGCTGAGTTTCTTAGAGACTTCTTAGTAAGTCTTAACTCATTCAAAAAACAACCCTTCTAAAATTACATTACAGTGCCGTGACCCGGATTCGAACCGGGGTTGCTGCGACCACAACGCAGAGTACTAACCACTATACGATCACGGCCGGCTACAAGAGCTGGCTTTGTAAAGCCTACATAGGCTGTGAAAGTGATGTGCACAAGCTGGCTAAACTCTTTTCATTTTGGTCTCGATAATGAATAAACTGAAGAAACAGTGGAGCTTTACGCAGTCGGTAGGTTTTTTCTCATTCAAAAAGTGCCCTTTTTCCGTGACATTGGAATATCTCAATTGCATCCTCCTCACGTCATCTCTAATTCTCTAAACCCATTGGTGAGAAAACCTGAGTGCCCTCCCCTCTGACCTTCTCCACCAATGTGAACAATAAAAAGGTACTGCTGAGATTTGAACTCAGGATCTCCTGTTTACTAGACAGGCACTTTAACCAACTAAGCCACAGCACCCATAAAAGTCATATATGTTGCAGATGTGAACACCCACACCTATTTGAATCAAACCAGTCTCATTAATTTAACCCACATCTCTGTATAGCAAAATCACATCACAAAAGAGATGTCTTTTACTAATATCGGAAACGATACAGACACCTTCAATTGTCTAGCAACAGGGTTTCTTAAGCTACGTTTTGGGACGCAAAGTGGGCCTGAGCATGTGAGAGGCAGTGTTGCCAAATCCTCAGGAAGGAAAGTAGCTATTGCTGGTCCTAAAAGTAGCTAGAAGTCGCTAAATGACGTCATCACATAATTTTCATAATTGGCCAAGTGGATGTAATTGTGATTGACGCTGTAGGAGATAGGAATAACGTCTCGGGAGAGACAAAAAGTGAGTAAAAAACACCCTAAGTATGTTTAGAACTACAATTGAACTTTCTTCTGTCGATTCTTGTCTTTTTTCTGAATACTCACTAAATATAGCGACAAAGTCGCTAAGTTGGCAACACTGGTGAGAGGTGGGTAGCGAGATATCAGTAATCAATGGTAATCACATACTATTTCTTCGTAACTATGATCATTCGAGAACAGTACATTTTTCATTTGGGTCTCGAGATGAATAAACTCAAGAACCTCTGACATGAATTCTTAAACTATGATTTGGGACCCAAAGCGGTTATTAACATGTCATAGGTGGGTCGCGAGATATGAGTGAACATTCAGAATCATATACTATTTCTTCATAATGTTGCTCGTTCGAGGACACTGCATTTCTCATTTGGCTCTCGAGCTTAAAAATGGTAAAAACGTCTGAAACAGCAGATGAATCATTTCGTGTAAGTAATTAACCTACAATATGGTGGGGAACTTTGTCAAACGGCAGAGTTGCTGAGTTTCTTAGCTTGCAAAGTAAGTCTTAACTCATTCAAAAAACAACCCTTCTAAAATTACATTGCAGTGCCGTGACCCGGATTCGAACCGGGGTTGCTGCGACCACAACGCAGAGTACTAACCACTATACGATCACGGCCGGCTACAAGAGCTGGCTTTGTAAAGCCTACATAGGCTGTGAAAGTGATGTGCACAAGCTGGCTAAACTCTTTTCATTTTGGTCTCGATAATGAATAAACTGAAGAAACAGTGGAGCTTTACACAGTCGGTAGGTTTTTTCTCATTCAAAAAGTGCCCTTTTTCCGTGACATTGGAATATCTCAATTGCATCCTCCTCACGTCATCTCTAATTCTCTAAACCCATTGGTGAGAAAACCTGAGTGCCCTCCCCTCTGACCTTCTCCACCAATGTGAACAATAAAAAGGTACTGCTGAGATTTGAACTCAGGATCTCCTGTTTACTAGACAGGTACTTTAACCAACTAAGCCACAGCACCCATAAAAGTCATATATGTTGCAGATGTGAACACCCACACCTATTTGAATCAAACCAGTCTCATTAATTTAACCCACATCTCTGTCTAGCAAAATCACATCACAAAAGAGATGTCTTTTACTAATATTGGAAACGATACAGACACCTTCAATTGTCTAGCAACAGGGTTTCTTAAGCTACGTTTTGGGACGCGAAGTGGGCCTGAGCATGTGAGAGGCAGTGTTGCCAAATCCTCAGGAAGGAAAGTAGCTATTGCTGGTCCTAAAAGTAACTAGAAGTCGCTAAATGACGTCATCACATAATTTTCATAATTGGCCAAGTGGATGTAATTGTGATTGACGCTGTAGGAGAGAGGAATAACGTCTCGGGAGAGACAAAAAGTGAGTAAAAAACACCCTAAGTATGTTTAGAACTACAATTGAACTTTCTTCTGTCGATTCTTGTCTTTTTTCTGAATACTCACTAAATATAGCGACAAAGTCGCTAAGTTGGCAACACTGGTGAGAGGTGGGTAGCGAGATATCAGTAATCAATGGTAATCACATACTATTTCTTCGTAACTATGATCATTCGAGGACAGTACATTTTTCATTTGGGTTTCGAGATGAATAAACTCAAGAACCTCTGACATGAATTCTTAATAAACTATGATTTGGGACCCAAAGCGGTTATTAACATGTCATAGGTGGGTCGCGAGATATGAGTGAACATTCAGAATCATACACTATTTCTTCATAATGTTGGTCGTTCGAGGACACTGCATTTCTCATTTGGCTCTCGAGCTTAAAAATGGTAAAAACTTCTGAAACAGCAGATTAATCATTTCGTGTAAGTAATTAACCTACAATATGGTGGGGAACTTTGTCAAACGGCAGAGTTGCTGAGTTTCTTAGCTTGCATAGTAAGTCTTAACTCATTCAAAAAACAACCCTTCTAAAATTACATTGCAGTGCCGTGACCCGGATTCGAACCGGGGTTGTTGCGACCACAACGCAGAGTACTAACCACTATACGATCACTGCCAGCTTCAAGAGCTGGCTTAGTAAAGCCTACATAGGCTGTGAAAGTGATGTGCACAAGCTGGCTAAACTCTTTTCATTTTGGTCTCGATAATGAATAAACTGAAGAAACAGTGGAGCTTTACACAGTCGGTAGGTTTTTTCTCATTCAAAAAGTGCCCTTTTTCCGTGACATTGGAATATCTCAATTGCATCCTCCTCACGTCATCTCTAATTCTCTAAACCCATTGGTGAGAAAACCTGAGTGCCCTCCCCTCTGACCTTCTCCACCAATGTGAACAATAAAAAGGTACTGCTGAGATTTGAACTCAGGATCTCCTGTTTACTAGACAGGCACTTTAACCAACTAAGCCACAGCACCCATAAAAGTGATATATGTTGCAGATGTGAACACCCACACCTATTTGAATCAAACCAGTCTCATTAATTTAACCCACATCTCTGTCTAGCAAAATCACATCACAAAAGAGATGTCTTTTACTAATATTGGAAACGATACAGACACCTTCAATTGTCTAGCAACAGGGTTTCTTAAGCTACGTTTTGGGACGCGAAGTGGGCCTGAGCATGTGAGAGGCAGTGTTGCCAAATCCTCAGGAAGGAAAGTAGCTATTGCTGGTCCTAAAAGTAGCTAGAAGTCGCTAAATGACGTCATCACATAATTTTCATAATTGGCCAAGTGGATGTAATTGTGATTGACGCTGTAGGAGAGAGGAATAACGTCTCGGGAGAGACAAAAAGTGAGTTAAAAACACCCGAAGTATGTTTAGAACTACAATTGAACTTTCTTCTGTCGATTCTTGTCTTTTTTCTGAATACTCACTAAATATAGCGACAAAGTCGCTAAGTTGGCAACACTGGTGAGAGGTGGGTAGCGAGATATCAGTAATCAATGGTAATCACATACTATTTCTTCGTAACTATGATCATTCGAGAACAGTACATTTTTCATTTGGGTCTCGAGATGAATAAACTCAAGAACCTCTGACATGAATTCTTAAACTATGATTTGGGACCCAAAGCGGTTATTAACATGTCATAGGTGGGTCGCGAGATATGAGTGAACATTCAGAATCATATACTATTTCTTCATAATGTTGCTCGTTCGAGGACACTGCATTTCTCATTTGGCTCTCGAGCTTAAAAATGGTAAAAACGTCTGAAACAGCAGATGAATCATTTCGTGTAAGTAATTAACCTACAATATGGTGGGGAACTTTGTCAAACGGCAGAGTTGCTGAGTTTCTTAGCTTGCAAAGTAAGTCTTAACTCATTCAAAAAACAACCCTTCTAAAATTACATTGCAGTGCCGTGACCCGGATTCGAACCGGGGTTGCTGCAACCACAACGCAGAGTACTAACCACTATACGATCACGGCCGGCTTCAAGAGCTGGCTTTGTAAAGCCTACATAGGCTGTGAAAGTGATGTGCACAAGCTGGCTAAACTCTTTTCATTTTGGTCTCGATAATGAATAAACTGAAGAAACAGTGGAGCTTTACACAGTCGGTAGGTTTTTTCTCATTCAAAAAGTGCCCTTTTTCCGTGACATTGGAATATCTCAATTGCATCCTCCTCACGTCATCTCTAATTCTCTAAACCCATTGGTGAGAAAACCTGAGTGCCCTCCCCTCTGACCTTCTCCACCAATGTGAACAATAAAAAGGTACTGCTGAGATTTGAACTCAGGATCTCCTGTTTACTAGACAGGTACTTTAACCAACTAAGCCACAGCACCCATAAAAGTCATATATGTTGCAGATGTGAACACCCACACCTATTTGAATCAAACCAGTCTCATTAATTTAACCCACATCTCTGTCTAGCAAAATCACATCACAAAAGAGATGTCTTTTACTAATATTGGAAACGATACAGACACCTTCAATTGTCTAGCAACAGGGTTTCTTAAGCTACGTTTTGGGACGCAAAGTGGGCCTGAGCATGTGAGAGGCAGTGTTGCCAAATCCTCAGGAAGGAAAGTAGCTATTGCTGGTCCTAAAAGTAACTAGAAGTCGCTAAATGACGTCATCACATAATTTTCATAATTGGCCAAGTGGATGTAATTGTGATTGACGCTGTAGGAGAGAGGAATAACGTCTCGGGAGAGACAAAAAGTGAGTAAAAAACACCCTAAGTATGTTTAGAACTACAATTGAACTTTCTTCTGTCGATTCTTGTCTTTTTTCTGAATACTCACTAAATATAGCGACAAAGTCGCTAAGTTGGCAACACTGGTGAGAGGTGGGTAGCGAGATATCAGTAATCAATGGTAATCACATACTATTTCTTCGTAACTATGATCATTCGAGGACAGTACATTTTTCATTTGGGTTTCGAGATGAATAAACTCAAGAACCTCTGACATGAATTCTTAATAAACTATGATTTGGGACCCAAAGCGGTTATTAACATGTCATAGGTGGGTCGCGAGATATGAGTGAACATTCAGAATCATACACTATTTCTTCATAATGTTGGTCGTTCGAGGACACTGCATTTCTCATTTGGCTCTCGAGCTTAAAAATGGTAAAAACTTCTGAAACAGCAGATTAATCATTTCGTGTAAGTAATTAACCTACAATATGGTGGGGAACTTTGTCAAACGGCAGAGTTGCTGAGTTTCTTAGCTTGCATAGTAAGTCTTAACTCATTCAAAAAACAACCCTTCTAAAATTACATTGCAGTGCCGTGACCCGGATTCAAACCGGGGTTGTTGCGACCACAACGCAGAGTACTAACCACTATACGATCACGGCCGGCTTCAAGAGCTGGCTTTGTAAAGCCTACATAGGCTGTGAAAGTGATGTGCACAAGCTGGCTAAACTCTTTTCATTTTGGTCTCGATAATGAATAAACTGAAGAAACAGTGGAGCTTTACACAGTCGGTAGGTTTTTTCTCATTCAAAAAGTGCCCTTTTTCCGTGACATTGGAATATCTCAATTGCATCCTCCTCACGTCATCTCTAATTCTCTAAACCCATTGGTGAGAAAACCTGAGTGCCCTCCCCTCTGACCTTCTCCACCAATGTGAACAATAAAAAGGTACTGCTGAGATTTGAACTCAGGATCTCCTGTTTACTAGACAGGTACTTTAACCAACTAAGCCACAGCACCCATAAAAGTCATATATGTTGCAGATGTGAACACCCACACCTATTTGAATCAAACCAGTCTCATTAATTTAACCCACATCTCTGTCTAGCAAAATCACATCACAAAAGAGATGTCTTTTACTAATATTGGAAACGATACAGACACCTTCAATTGTCTAGCAACAGGGTTTCTTAAGCTACGTTTTGGGACGCAAAGTGGGCCTGAGCATGTGAGAGGCAGTGTTGCCAAATCCTCAGGAAGGAAAGTAGCTATTGCTGGTCCTAAAAGTAACTAGAAGTCGCTAAATGACGTCATCACATAATTTTCATAATTGGCCAAGTGGATGTAATTGTGATTGACGCTGTAGGAGAGAGGAATAACGTCTCGGGAGAGACAAAAAGTGAGTAAAAAACACCCTAAGTATGTTTAGAACTACAATTGAACTTTCTTCTGTCGATTCTTGTCTTTTTTCTGAATATTCACTAAATATAGCGACAAAGTCGCTAAGTTGGCAACACTGGTGAGAGGTGGGTAGCGAGATATCAGTAATCAATGGTAATCACATACTATTTCTTCGTAACTATGATCATTCGAGGACAGTACATTTTTCATTTGGGTTTCGAGATGAATAAACTCAAGAACCTCTGACATGAATTCTTAATAAACTATGATTTGGGACCCAAAGCGGTTATTAACATGTCATAGGTGGGTCGCGAGATATGAGTGAACATTCAGAATCATACACTATTTCTTTATAATGTTGGTCGTTCGAGGACACTGCATTTCTCATTTGGCTCTCGAGCTTAAAAATGGTAAAAACGTCTGAAACAGCAGATGAATCATTTCGTGTAAGTAATTAACCTACAATATGGTGGGGAACTTTGTCAAACGGCAGAGTTGCTGAGTTTCTTAGCTTGCATAGTAAGTCTTAACTCATTCAAAAAACAACCCTTCTAAAATTACATTGCAGTGCAGTGACCCGGATTCGAACCGGGGTTGTTGCGACCACAACGCAGAGTACTAACCACTATACGATCACGGCCGGCTTCAAGAGCTGGCTTTGTAAAGCCTACATAGGCTGTGAAAGTGATGTGCACAAGCTGGCTAAACTCTTTTCATTTTGGTCTCGATAATGAATAAACTGAAGAAACAGTGGAGCTTTACACAGTCGGTAGGTTTTTTCTCATTCAAAAAGTGCCCTTTTTCCGTGACATTGGAATATCTCAATTGCATCCTCCTCACGTCATCTCTAATTCTCTAAACCCATTGGTGAGAAAACCTGAGTGCCCTCCCCTCTGACCTTCTCCACCAATGTGAACAATAAAAAGGTACTGCTGAGATTTGAACTCAGGATCTCCTGTTTACTAGACAGGCACTTTAACCAACTAAGCCACAGCACCCATAAAAGTCATATATGTTGCAGATGTGAACACCCACACCTATTTGAATCAAACCAGTCTCATTCATTTAACCCACATCTCTGTCTAGCAAAATCACATCACAAAAGAGATGTCTTTTAGTAATATTGGAAACGATACAGACACCTTCAATTGTCTAGCAACAGGGTTTCTTAAGCTACGTTTTGGGACGCGAAGTGGGCCTGAGCATGTGAGAGGCAGTGTTGCCAAATCCTCAGGAAGGAAAGTAGCTATTGCTGGTCCTAAAAGTAGCTAGAAGTCGCTAAATGACGTCATCACATAATTTTCATAATTGGCCAAGTGGATGTAATTGTGATTGACGCTGTAGGAGAGAGGAATAACGTCGCGGGAGAGACAAAAAGTGAGTAAAAAAACACCCTAGGTATGTTTTGAACTAAAATGTAACTTTCTTCTGTCGATTCTTGTCTTTTTTCTGAATACTCACTAAATATAGCGACAAAGTCGCTAAGTTGGCAACACTGGTGAGAGGTGGGTAGCGAGATATCAGTAATCAATGGTAATCACATACTATTTCTTCGTAACTATGATCATTCGAGGACAGTACATTTTTCATTTGGGTCTCGAGATGAATAAACTCAAGAACCTCTGACATGAATTCTTAAACTATGATTTGGGACCCAAAGCGGTTATTAACATGTCATAGGTGGGTCGCGAGATATGAGTGAACATTCAGAATCATACACTATTTCTTCATAATGTTGGTCGTTCGAGGACACTGCATTTCTCATTTGGCTCTCGAGCTTAAAAATGGTAAAAACGTCTGAAACAGCAGATGAATCATTTCGTGTAAGTAATTAACCTACAATATGGTGGGGAACTTTGTCAAACGGCAGAGTTGCTGAGTTCCTTAGCTTTCATAGTAAGTCTTAACTCATTCAAAAAACAACCCTTCTAAAATTACATTGCCGTGACCCGGATTCGAACCGGGGTTGCTGCGACCACAACGCAGAGTACTAACCACTATACAATCACGGCCGGCTACAAGAGCTGGCTTTGTAAAGCCTACATAGGCTGTGAAAGTGATGTGCACAAGCTGGCTAAACTCTTTTCATTTTGGTCTCGATAATGAATAAACAGAAGAAACAGTGGAGCTTTACGCAGTCGGCAGGTTTTTTCTCATTCAAAAAGTGCCCTTTTTCCGTGACATTGGAATATCTCAATTGCATCCTCCTCACGTCATCTCTAATTCTCTAAACCCATTGGTGAGAAAACCTGAGTGCCCTCCCCT
Organism: Oncorhynchus mykiss; assembly: GCF_057628025.1. Lineage (NCBI taxonomy): Eukaryota > Metazoa > Chordata > Actinopteri > Salmoniformes > Salmonidae > Oncorhynchus > Oncorhynchus mykiss. The sequence continues at coordinate 74,185,813 of NC_143037.1, forward strand.
CTGACCTTCTCCACCAATGTGAACAATAAAAAGGTACTGCTGAGATTTGAACTCAGGATCTCCTGTTTACTAGACAGGTACTTTAACCAACTAAGCCACAGCACCCATAAAAGTCATATATGTTGCAGATGTGAACACCGACACCTATTTGAATCAAACCAGTCTCATTAATTTAACCCACATCTCTGTCTAGCAAAATCACATCACAAAAGAGATGTCTTTTACTAATATTGGAAATGATACAGACACCTTCAATTGTCTAGCAACAGGGTTTCTTAAGCTACGTTTTGGGACGCAAAGTTGGCCTGAGCATGTGAGAGGCGGTGTTGCCAAATCCTCAGGAAGGAAAGTAGCTATTGCTGGTCCTAAAAGTAGCTAGAAGTCGCTAAATGACGTCATCACATAATTTTCATAATTGGCCAAGTGGATGTAATTGTGATTGACGCTGTAGGAGAGAGGAATAACGTCTCGGGAGAGACAAAAAGTGAGTAAAAAGCACCCTAAGTATGTTTAGAACTACAATTGAACTTTCTTCTGTCGATTCTTGTCTTTTTTCTGAATACTCACTAAATATAGCGACAAAGTCGCTAAGTTGGCAACACTGGTGAGAGGTGGGTAGCGAGATATCAGTAATCAATGGTAATCACATACTATTTCTTCGTAACTATGATCATTCGAGGACAGTACATTTTTCATTTGGGTCTCGAGATGAATAAACTCAAGAACCTCTGACATTAATTCTTAAACTATGATTTGGGACCCAAAGCGGTTATTAACATGTCATAGGTGGGTCGCGAGATATGAGTGAACATTCAGAATCATACACTATTTCTTTATAATGTTGGTCGTTCGAGGACACTGCATTTCTCATTTGGCTCTCGAGCTTAAAAATGGTAAAAACGTCTGAAACAGCAGATGAATCATTTCGTGTAAGTAATTAACCTACAATATGGTGGGGAACTTTGTCAAACGGCAGAGTTGCTGAGTTTCTTAGCTTGCATAGTAAGTCTTAACTCATTCAAAAAACAACCCTTCTAAAATTACATTGCAGTGCCGTGACCCGGATTCGAACCGGGGTTGCTGCGACCACAACGCAGAGTACTAACCACTATACGATCACGGCCGGCTTCAAGAGCTGGCTTTGTAAAGCCTACATAGGCTGTGAAAGTGATGTGCACAAGCTGGCTAAACTCTTTTCATTTTGGTCTCGATAATGAATAAACTGAAGAAACAGTGGAGCTTTACGCAGTCGGTAGGTTTTTTCTCATTCAAAAAGTGCCCTTTTTTCCGTGACATTGGAATATCTCAATTGCATCCTCCTCACGTCATCTCTAATTCTCTAAACCCATTGGTGAGAAAACCTGAGTGCCCTCCCCTCTGACCTTCTCCACCAATGTGAACAATAAAAAGGTACTGCTGAGATTTGAACTCAGGATATCCTGTTTACTAGACAGGCACTTTAACCAACTAAGCCACAGCACCCACAAAAGTCATATATGTTGCAGATGTGAACACCGACACCTATTTGAATCAAACCAGTCTCATTAATTTAACCCACATCTCTGCCTGAGCATGTGAGAGGCAGTGTTGCCAAATCCTCAGGAAGGAAAGTAGCTATTGCTGGTCCTAAAAGTAGCTAGAAGTCGCTAAATGACGTCATCACATAATTTTCATAATTGGCCAAGTGGATGTAATTGTGATTGACGCTGTAGGAGAGAGGAATAATGTTGCGGGAGAGACAAAAAGTGAGTAAAAAAACACCCTAGGTATGTTTTGAACTAAAATGTAACTTTCTTCTGTCGATTCTTGTCTTTTTTCTGAATACTCACTAAATATAGCGACAAAGTCGCTAAGTTGGCAACACTGGTGAGAGGTGGGTAGCGAGATATCAGTAATCAATGGTAATCACATACTATTTCTTCGTAACTATGATCATTCGAGGACAGTACATTTTTCATTTGGGTCTCGAGATGAATAACCTCAAGAACCTCTGACATGAATTCTTAAACTATGATTTGGGACCCAAAGCGGTTATTAACATGTCATAGGTGGGTCGCGAGATATGAGTGAACATTCAGAATCATACACTATTTCTTCATAATGTTGGTCGTTCGAGGACACTGCATTTCTCATTTGGCTCTCGAGCTTAAAAATGGTAAAAACGTCTGAAACAGCAGATTAATCATTTCGTGTAAGTAATTAACCTACAATATGGTGGGGAACTTTGTCAAACGGCAGAGTTGCTGAGTTTCTTAGCTTTCATAGTAAGTCTTAACTCATTCAAAAAACAACCCTTCTAAAATTACATTGCCGTGACCCGGATTCGAACCGGGGTTGCTGCGACCACAACGCAGAGTACTAACCACTATACGATCACGGCCGGCTTCAAGAGCTGGCTTTGTAAAGCCTACATAGGCTGTGAAAGTGATGTGCACAAGCTGGCTAAACTCTTTTCATTTTGGTCTCGATAATGAATAAACTGAAGAAACAGTGGAGCTTTACACAGTCGGTAGGTTTTTTCTCATTCAAAAAGTGCCCTTTTTCCGTGACATTGGAATATCTCAATTGCATCCTCCTCACGTCATCTCTAATTCTCTAAACCCATTGGTGAGAAAACCTGAGTGCCCTCCCCTCTGACCTTCTCCACCAATGTGAACAATAAAAAGGTAATGCTGAGATTTGAACTCAGGATCTCCTGTTTACTACACAGGCACTTTAACCAACTAAGCCACAGCACCAATAAAAGTCATATATGTTGCAGATGTGAACACCCACACCTATTTGAATCAAACCAGTCTCATTAATTTAACCCACATCTCTGTCTAGCAAAATCACATCACAAAAGAGATGTCTTTTACTAATATTGGAAACGATACAGACACCTTCAATTGTCTAGCAACAGGGTTTCTTAAGCTACGTTTTGGGACGCAAAGTGGGCCTGAGCATGTGAGAGGCAGTGTTGCCAAATCCTCAGGAAGGAAAGTAGCTATTGCTGGTCCTAAAAGTAGCTAGAAGTCACTAAAGTGAGTAAAAAACACCCTAAGTATGTTTAGAACTACAATTGAACTTTCTTCTGTCGATTCTTGTCTTTTTTCTGAATACTCACTAAATATAGCGACAAAGTCGCTAAGTTGGCAACACTGGTGAGAGGTGGGTAGCGAGATATCAGTAATCAATGGTAATCACATACTATTTCTTCGTAACTATGATCATTCATTCGTAATTTTGTCATCAGTCTGGCATTCTCTGGATTTATGGTGCTTTCAAAACAACTGGGAACTTGGGAAAAAACAAGGTTGAATCATAATGACGTCATTGATCTTCAGGTCGTAGCTTTAGAAACAGGCCGGATTTACAATTCCAAGTTGGATGATCGTTCATAATGTATTTTCCTAGTCGGAGACTGTTTATTCCCGACATCCCAGTTGTATGGAACTCACTGAAGTCAAGTTTTCACAGTTCCAAGTTAACAGTTGTTTTGAGCGGGGCACAAATCATGCTTCATTGACAGCATGGCCAATGCTGAATGTTTATCATTTTAAAATTGGAAATTACAGTTTTTTCCAACTGCTTACACACAAAATCTTTTCATGTCACACGATTTTTTAAACCTCTCACTCAAAGTGCAAAACTACACACCAAATATCCAAAACCATAAGCTATTTCTCAGCCTTTGACTCAGTTGTCAATTGCATAAAACACTTTTTTCAAAACACTACACACAATTCTCTACCTAAAACACAAAAATCTAACAGGAAGTGACTTGCTTTCCTTTTCCAAACACAACCAATCAGAATGCTACACTTATTCACCGGGTCACACACACACGCCTCACATGCGCAAACACTAATAGCTTAACTGATCACTAACCAATCACTGCTTTACTGTAGTATAGGCCTATAAATAGGTCAAAGGTCAGATTACCTGTTTTGAACAATGGATGCCAACAATGGACAGAGAGCAAAAGGAGTAGGAGGGAGAGGAAGAGGAAGAAGAGGACGAGGGCAAAGAAGAGAAGGAAGGAGAGCCATCTCTGATGAGATTAGGGCAACACTTGTTGATCATGTGATCAACCACGGTTTGACCATGAGAGAGGCTGGCCAACTTGAGTCGATTTACAGTGGCGTCCATAATTCGAACCTTCAGAAATGAGAACAGGTATGCAACTATCTAATGACTATTTTAGTATTACAGTAATGTACTGTAAAATACGAATGACTGCATGGTATTGCATAAACATTTGTAACTCTAAGCCACCCATTTACAGCACTGCATTGAATGAATGAGGTTGGTTATCATGCTGTACTAAATTTTTTTGTACATTGTTTACAGTTCCTATGCTGAACACATACTGTGTTTCAATTCTGTCCAGAGTGGAAAGGCAAAGACATCATGGAGGACGAGGACGCTTGTTTACAGATGTACAAGAGACTGCAATTATAAATATGGTTTTGGCCAACAATGCAATTAGGATTCGAGGGATAAGAGAGCATATCTTGAATAATGACACCATATTTAACAACATCAATGCTGTAAGCCTGTCCACCATACAACGCATCCTCCAACGGCACCGAGTGACGATGAAACAACTTTACAAGGTGCCATTTGAGAGAAACTCTGACAGAGTCAAGAATATGCGACATGACTTTGTAGAGGCATGTATGCAAGACTAATTCCAGTACTTCAGACATACCATATTTACTCATCTGTATATCCTTTTGTCTGTTACAGAGAGTATTGGAGCTGGATGCCCATGTAATTCGCCATTAATTTATTTATGTGGATGAGGTTGGCTTCAACCTCACCAAAACCAGGCGCCGCGGAAGAAATGTAATAGGACAGAGGGCAATTACCAATGTCACTGGACAGCGTGGGGGTAATATAACTATGTGTGCTGCCATCACTCAAAACGGGGTCCTCCATCACAATGCCACACTGGTTCCGTACAACACCGGCCATATGCTCACTTTTCTGGATACAATTTACACAATGCTTGTCCCTGATCCAGATCAGGAGCCTGCTAGATTTGTGGTTTTATGGGTCAATGTTAGTTTTCACCGGGCTGTTCTGGTCCAAAACTGGTTTGCCACCCATCCACAATTTTGTATAGTTTTGTACCTACCCCCATATTCACCTTTTCCAAATCCCATAGAGGAATTCTTCTCAGCCTGGCACTGGAAAGTGTATGATCGCCAACCCTATGCCCGCATGCCGCTTCTCCAGGCAATGGAGGACGCATGTGGGGACATAGAGGTTGCCTCTGTCCAAGGTTGGATACGCCATGCTAGGAGATACTTCCCTCTGTGTTTGGCAAGAGAAAACGTATCTTGTGATGTGGACGAAGTATTGTGGCCAGACCCAGGCCGGAGCACTGGTGACTGCCGCCCCCCCCCCCTGCATTTTGAATGAGATGTGAGGCATTTTGCATTTTGTGTGTGCAGTTTTGGGAATTGTGTGTAGATTTTTGAAAAAAAGGACATAGTTTTGAAAACTTGTTTAAGCAGTTGGAAAAAACTGTAATCCCAGATTTGTGACCACACGGCCACACCACTGAATAGCAGGCTACTCATTGCTTTGCAATGCTTGCAGTTAGCCACTGTCACTGATTCCTTCCATACCACTCATTGTTGAATTTACGATTTCCAACTTGTTGTGTAATGTTTATGTACAATGGCCGATGAGAACCAATGCGTTTCATCTATAATTTATCTTCAGGATTAAAAAGGATTTGCCAGTAGATTGCCAACTTGATTCATGATGATGACTGCTAGCTTGCTAGCTAAGATTTTGAATGTATGATGTTGACATGATCACTCCAATCAAAGCTACTGTACATATAATGTGATTTGACATAATTTAATTAGTGGTCAATGACCTTGAGCCTTCGGGGATGGGCACTTCTAATGTAACTCTATAGCAGCACCAAAGGGGCTAGAACTTTCTAGCTCTACCCTTAGACTTGATGGTGACGTTGTGTTCCCATGAGTGACAGAACACTGTGCCAATGACGGCGCAACGCTCCGTATTTTCTGATGGCTTGCTCCACCACCACAGGAAGCACTGAGCTAGGCTGAAAAACCTACATTTTGGAGCTGCCTTAATCATGAAAACAAAAAAAGATACCATGTTTTTATGCAGGCTTTATTAACTCATATTTTTTACATTGTTTGCAAACTGATATGTGACACGTATTAATTCCAAACTAACATGCAAAACAGACAAGCCCCCTCCACCCCCCCCCCCAAAACGACGGATCGCCCCTGGGTGTAAGTAAATATTAAGAAATTGTTCGGTATACTCAGTGTAGGGCTATTAGGTCGTTTTTGTGCTCTCAAAACAGTGAGTTTATAAAAGTTCTTCCTCAAGAGAATTGTATTATTGAAAATGAAAGAGTTGGGAATGTTGTTCAATTGTCATATTAATGCTACATGTACTATCAATATAGAATAAAAAAATATCCTGAAAGTTTAAGAACCTCTGGACTAGCAAATTAATCAAATGTATTAACCTACTATGAGCTGAAGGACTGTGTCCAATAGCAGGATTGTCTCCTTAGTTAGTTAACTTACAGTTACTAGAACATGCGTGTGTCCGTGTACGCCATCGCCCGCATGTTGATTTTGTCCATCCAATCAGGACACGGAGGTTGAAATATCAAAACAAACTCCGAACCAACAATATTAATTTGGGGAGAGGTTGAAAAGAGATTAAACATTTGTGGCAATTTAGCTAGCTAAATCGGATGTCCTGATCGCGTCTGATCTGGATGGGCAAAATCAACATGCGCGCGATGACGCATGCAAACGCCTGGTCAAGTCAGCATGTTAGCCTTACCAGTTAGATTAAACAATGTTTTAACTTCAAAATACCGCCCATTTGCCAGGACATCGCAATGCTGTGACTCGGATTTAATTCCGGGGTTGCAGAGTACTAACCACTATACGATCACGGCGAGCTACCAGAGCTTGATTGTAGAGATGAGATACTGGGCTACTCAAACTGGCACTGTGACATGTACAAGCTGGCTAAATGCTTGAGTTGTTAGCCAGTTCAGCTAATGTCACAGTTTGTAGTTAGATTTACAGTTTAGATTTACACAGTTAGTGCATTTTAATTCATTCGAAAAGAGCCCTTTTGTCGTGACATTGGGAGAATCTCAATTGCATTACTCCTCACGTTCACTTTCCTCTCTCCTTCCCTCCTTCTCAAAACTCCTTCTTCTCCCCAGGTGAACATATTATATATTTTACCCCCTTTTTCTCCCAAATTTCATGATTATGATCTCGTCTCATTGCTGCAACTCCCCAACAGGCTCAGGAGAGGCAAAGGTCCCGAAACATGACCCACCAAGCCACGCTTCTAACCAACCACTCAACCTAGAGGCCAGCTGCACCAATGTGTCACAAGAAACAACATTCAACTGACAACAGCCTGCAGGCACCCGACCCGCCACAAGGAGTCTCTAGAGTGCAATGAGCCACGTAAGGCCCAACCAGCCAAACACTCCCCTGGGCCAATTGTGCGACACCCTATGGGGCTCCCGGTCACGACTGGGATCGAACCACAGGCTGTAGTGACACCACAACACTGCTACGCAGTGCCTTGGATCACTGCACCCCTCAGGAGGCACACATTTAGATGTTTGCCCTAGCACTAAACATTTGATTAAAATAACCGACAAATTATCAAGCTTTGATTATTTGAATCAGCTGTGTAGTGCAAGGGTAAAAACCAAATCGTGCACCCATGAGGGGGAGGTCAGGGGCAGCTACCATGATCTGGGGGAATTTGGCAGGGTTGCCTAGTTATTTAGCTTGCACAGTAAGTTTTAACTAGTTCAGAATTTAGCCCTTTGGCCATGACATTGTGTAATGCAATGCCATGATCAGGACTCGAATCTGCTGCAGCCACAAGACAGAGTACTAACCTCTATACTATCACAGCGAGCTACCTGAACTTGAGCATTAGGGGGAGATATTGGGGTACTCAATAATACAGTGATGTGGACAAGCCACAGGGGAACACTCTGGCTAAATGTCAAAGTTAGCTTGTTAGCTAGCTCACTTAAAAGGAGTCCGCCTCGCCTCCTTCTCAAAACCCATTGGATGAGAAAGCCAGAGATCCCACCCCTCTAACCTTCTCCCCCAATGAGATTCAAACTCAGGAGCTCCTGTTTTCAAGACAGGCACTTCAACCAGCTAAGCCACAGCGCTCACAGTGTAGGTACATTATATTTTGTGAGTGGGAAAAACCACACATATTTTGAATCGAAGCAGAATCTTATTTATTTAACCTATATCTCTTTCCAGAATTTATTTTTAGAAGAAAAAAAAAATCCTAATTTATATGGACACCTTAGATTTGATCTTTGTTCGTGAAATGTTGGTGATGTAAAAATATGTCATGTTGGTGATGTAACAATATGTCATGTTGGTGATGTAACAATATGTCATGTTGGTGAATTAACAATATGTCATGTTGGTGATGTAAAAATATGTCATGTTGGTGATGTAACAATATGTCATGTTGGTGATGTAACAATATGTCATGTTGGTGATGTAACAATATGTCATGTTGGTGATGTAAAAATATGTCATGTTGGTGATGTAACAATATGTCATGTTGGTGATGTAACAATATGTCATGTTGGTGAATTAACAATATGTCATGTTGGTGATGTAACAATATGTCATGTTGGTGATGTAACAATATGTCATGTTGGTGAATTAACAATATGTCATGTTGGTGATGTAACAATATGTCATGTTGGTGAATTAACAATATGTCATGTTGGTGATGTAACAATATGTCATGTTGGTGATGTAACAATATGTCATGTTGGTGAATTAACAATATGTCATGTTGGTGATGTAACAATATGTCATGTTGGTGAATTAACAATATGTCATGTTGGTGATGTAACAATATGTCATGTTGGTGATGTAACAATATGTCATGTTGGTGAATTAACAATATGTCATGTTGGTGATGTAACAATATGTCATGTTGGTGAATTAACAATACGTCATGTTGGTGATGTAACAATATGTCATGTTGGTGATGTAACAATACATCATGTTGGTGATGTAACAATATGTCATGTTGGTGATGTAACAATATGTCATGTTGGTGATGTAACAATATGTAATGTTGGTGATGTAACAATACATCATGTTGGTGATGTAACAATATGTCATGTTGGTGATGTAACAATATGTAATGTATTGATGTTCCCGATGAAATGACCCACTGTAAACAAGCAGAACAGAGCAGCAAATTTAACAGACATTTTTATTGATTAACATCTGGGATAATGTATCCAAGTCTTTACTGTGTTGTAGTGTTAACAAATTGCATATCTGGTTTCATTGGACATCTACATAGGTTTTGAAAACGAATTATCACTTATCAACGGCTATGGATGAGAAAGTGTAATTCTCAGAACGTTCAACTGCATTTGCCTAACACCTAATATTGAATTGCACCCGACCTTTGGCCCTGAGAACAACTTAAAATATTCTATGCATGGACTCTACAATTTGTAGAAAGTTCCACAGGGAAGCTGGCCCATGTTGACTCCAATTCTTCCCACAGTTGTGTGAAATTGGCTTTGGGTGGTGGGCCATTCTTGATACACACGGGAAACTGTTGTGCGTAAAAAAACCCCAGCAGCGCTGCAGTTCTTGACACAAACCGGTCACCTACTACCATAACCCCTTCAAAGGCACTTAAATCATTTGTTTTGCCCATTCCCCCTCTGAATGGCATACATACACAACGCATGTCTCAATTGACTCAAGGCTTAAAAACCCTTCTTTAACCTGTCTCCTCCCCTTCATCTACACTGATTGAAGTGGATTTAACAGGCAACATCAATAAAGGATCATATCTTTCACCTGGATTCACCTGGTCAGTCTATTTCATGGAAAGAGAAGGTTTTCTTAATGTTTTGTATACTCAGTGTAAATGGCTCTGTGCTGGAGGCTGTAGCAGCATCCGAAGAGATGACCTCAGCTATCCTGCAGCGCTGGGCTTACACAGCTGCCTCTGATTGGCTAGGAACAAAGGCCTGTGATGGCTGCACCCGCGTTTGGCAAGTACGTAGCTACACAGAGCTACAGTCAACCCAAACCCAAGCCCAGATGGAATCGTTCTGTCAAAGAGAGAACTTGCTTTCGTTATATTCTTGGCTCTGTAGGCTGAGCACCTCCCAATCATTTCATGTAGACAGAATGTGAAGATACGGAATAAGGCGTCGTTATAACAGTGTCAGGTTTCAGAATGAAGAATTGTTATAACACTGTTATAATAATGTATCATCAAGACTCCTACATGATCCGAGCATCTGACAGCAATCTCTATCAGTCTGTAAAAGGAGAAAGAAGAAGTAATCTCTTTCTTTTAGGCCTTGTTTAGACTCATATACTGAACTGTACTATCTTCCTGTATTACGTTTCAGCTCTGCAGACAGAGAGCGAAGCACAAGAGTCCACCCCCATAGTGGTTAGAGCGTTGGACTAGTAACTGAAAGGTTGCAAGATCGAATCCCCTGAGCTGACAAGGTAAAAATCTGTCGTTCTGCCCCTGAGCAAGGCAGTTAACTCACTGTTCTCCGGGCACTGAAGACGTGGATTTTAATTAAGGCAGCCCCCTCGCACCTCTCTGATTCAGAGGGGTTGGGTTAAATGTGGAAGACACACCTCTCTGATTCAGAGGGGTTGGGTTAAATGTGGAAGACACACCTCTCTGATTCAGAGGGGTTGGTTTAAATGTGGAAGACACACCTCTCTGATTCAGAGGGGTTGGGTTAAATGTGGAAGACACACCTCTCTGATTCAGAGGGGTTGGGTTAAATGTGGAAGACACACCTCTCTGATTCAGAGGGGTTGGTTTAAATGTGGAAGACACACCTCTCTGATTCAGAGGGGTTGGGTTAAATGTGGAAGACACACCTCTCTGATTCAGAGGGGTTGGGTTAAATGTGGAAGACACACCTCTCTGATTCAGAGGGGTTGGGTTAAATGTGGAAGACACACCTCTCTGATTCAGAGGGGTTGGGTTAAATGTGGAAGACACACCTCTCTGATTCAGAGGGGTTGGGTTAAATGTGGAAGACACATTTCAGTTGAATACATTCAGTTGGACAACTGACTAGGTATTCTCCTTTCCCTTTCCATAGGGCACTACTTTTGACCAGGGGCTTATGGGTCCTAGTCAAAAATAGTGTACTACATAGGGAAGTAGTGCATTACATAGGGAATAGGGTGTCATTTGAGACTGACTTCTATAGGGCACAACTTTAAATAAGCCATTTTCTTTTATCACATTTTCCTTTTTATACTTAATCTTGCTGTAAGGAAAGCAGGGTGCTAAAAGCAACCCACAGTTCGTCTTCAGGGTAGGCCTATCATTCCCCAGATTGAAATCAAATTGTAATTGTCACATTGATTAGGCGTGCCTCCGCTCTGTATCCCACCCCGACTTTGTTGACTGTCCTCCACCAGCCTGACTTTTGATTGCTATTTGTGGCTAAATAATTGCAAGGAGATTCCTGTGTAAAATTGATAATTTTCCTCAAATGTTCAAATTGTATCATAGCTTTTAGGGGCCAAAATGAGTCTGGGGCATTACAAATTATCCAGAGAAAAACGTTCTTAAAAACGTCACTTGTTGTGCAGCAAAGTGTTCCTGTTGTTGTCAGCACGAGTCCTTGACGCTCAGCCTGGAGTTGAGAAGAAAAAAAACGTGAGTAATTATCAGTGTTAACTCTGTAGACTTCGTAACGATTTATCCTGAATTTTGCTGACAGTGTTAAGCCCTGTTTCAATGCTTTATTCTCAAATATATAAGCAATATAACAATGGTCCCCGGGAACTCGTTCGCGTCAGGAGTGTTCTCAAGTGATGTCCGTCCCGAGACCGCGGGTGAAGCTTTAAGCACGTTTGGCTGTTCACCATCTCTGCATTTCGATGGCCTGTTATGAAAATATCACCCCTAAATATTGAAGACACATTCCACAACACTAGTAAAGGCATAACATTTTAATGTTTAGATGAGACATTTGCCCAGTTTCAGATGATTTAACCAATTTGACAAACTTTCTTATAAAATAATTACAACACGATTAGACTATTGAAAGGCCTAATATAGTTGGCCTAACTGAGTACATTGCAATGGGTGTTGCAATATTGTCACACTGCTGGATAATTACACAGTAATAAGTCCTGTTAAAACATATTTTAACTCTTGACTTGCAGCCTATTCAACAAATTATTGTAATAGTCTATTTTATGCTATTTTGGTTTCTATGACTATTTTATATTCTCTCTAACAACAACGTCCATGTTTATAATGAAATTATGCTGTTTCGATATTTAGATCAAATTTGAAAATGATTTGGAAACATGTATGCGCTTCGAATATAATTATCTATAGTCTATACTGAATAATCTTCTAATTAATTATTTCTGAAATTACTGTAAGCACATTTGAGTGTATTCAAATCCATGTGGGCTTACATTTACAATAGGACACTGCAACAAAAAAAAAGCAACTCAACAAAAATGAAATCTCTCTCAATAGTGTCCCCAGTTGAACTTCGTTTGCTCGCTATATTTTTCAAAGGTTTAATCATTTTCATCATAAATTATGTTCAGCCACTCTGTGATAAATAATTGGTGTGGTAATGATGGCAGAAAACTGCCGTGAATGTCGTGTAGCGCTCTGGAGACACTAAAGCCTACAGCTCATCCGTTCTGCCGCGTCAATGATGGCAGAAAACTGCCGTGAATGTCGTGTAGCGCTCTGGAGACACTAAAGCCTACAGCTCATCCGTTCTGCCGCGTCAATGATGGCAGAAAACTGCCGTGAATGTCGTGTAGCGCTCTGAAGACACTAAAGCCTACAGCTCATCCGTTCTGCCGCGTCAATGATGGCAGAAAACTGCCGTGAATGTCGTGTAGCGCTCTGAAGACACTAAAGCCTACAGCTCATCCGTTCTGCCGCGTCAATGATGGCAGAAAACTGCCGTGAATGTCGTGTAGCGCTCTGAAGACACTAAAGCCTACAGTTCATCCGTTCTGCCGCGTCAATGATGGCAGAAAACTGCCGTGAATGTCGTGTAGCGCTCTGGAGACACTAAAGCCTACAGCTCATCCGTTCTGCCGCGTCAATATAAAGAGACTCTCTTTTCCTCTCATTCATGCCTGGATGAATCAGACAAATATGGCTCCCGAAAATAATGTTCGATTGTGTTGTGAAATGTCTAGTCTGAAAAGCTTTTGACATTGGAGCCAGAAACGGATACGCCACTTCATTATTTAGATGACATTTTTTTCTTCAGAGTTTATTTGATCACAGTGATGTTTTTGATAGCCAACACATATTTTCAATGTATGGCTATATATTTATTATAATATTAGTTAATCATTTTTGTTCATTTTTTTGGGGTTTATTTATTTTAGAAGACACTTCCCTCTGTATTTTAGGCCTGTATTTGGTTGTAACAATTATTAATGTAATTTTAATGCACTTCTACATGTGGATGATGCTTCCTCTCTTTCTGTTTTAGGCTATTCTCTTAACAAGTCCTGAAAGGTGATTTAATCCTCTCCTTCCACAGGTGCTGCTCTCAGTACTCTTTCCCCATGTGTAACGGCTTAAGATGTCCTACCAGTGCCTTGTATCCGGGGGAAGAGGTGAAGCGTGACAACAGGTTGGAGGTTAGAATAGGAGGACCCGAGAGGAGGTTCCTGTCCTCCGGCCTAGGACGCCTAATCAAAATCCCATGGCCTTGTATCCTCACTCTCTTGCTCCCCCCCCCCCCCCCCCCCCCCCCCACACACACACACACACACACACACCGCTCTGGCTCTACTGCAGCTTCACGTCATTGTTGGTTTGTTCCTCCGACCACCTCTAATTCAATCATGTCCCTCGGGCCATGGGGACGCATCGCCAGAGGTCCCATCCACTATAAACACATTTAGGGATGACTTATTTTCCGCTTTAGCGCCGGGTCCACTCAGTACTCTCCTGTGTTCGGGCCTAGCTAACCGCAGCTACCCCAGATGGTTCTGCTAAGGTGGCTGTTTATGGATTCCTGCAGATTGTGGGTGAAGAGAGGGTTTCTCTCTTTTGGCCTGTCCTTCATTAGGAGAGAGGTATTTATCACAGTCGGACTGACTAACGGAGCTTAACCCTTCTGGTCCTCCACACACAGCACTATGCTACTGTTCAATGATGCCGACAAAAAAAAAAAGAAGGTTTTACGTCGTTTACATGGAACAAGAAAATGTAGTTAGAGTATCAGTTACCTAACGCAGCTTCCTCCATAGCTCAGAATGGACTTTGGTGGGTTTTTACCAGGGGCAAATCTGAAATGTCATCCTATTTCCTAAGTAGCATTATGTTTGGCCTGAGACGGTGCCATTTTGGACACAACGCAGCATTGATGTTTTACTGGCAGACGGATGTGTTACTGGCAGACGGATGTGTTGCTGGCAGAATCTGCTTAGAAAATAACACACTGTAGCCCTTATCTATGATGTAGTCATCTGTGAATGAATCACATTCACTGATTCACTGGACCTCAGTGCCTCAGTGTATTTGGCCTCATTTGAATAAAAGGTCAGAGAGAGGACAGAACACCCCATGTCTCCCTTCTCCCTTCATTCACTATTCTCCACACAAACCCAACTACAACTCCTATTTCCCAGCCTGCACCTCTCTTCCTGTCTGAGTGCTGACCCAGGGGTCGGTAGCTGCCAGTCACGTCCCTCAGCTGGCCTCCGAGCCTCTCCTCTCACGAACCACTGACCACAGACTGGGCTCTGTGAGGGGACCTCTGAAGGAAAGGCCCAGGCCGGTCATATGGGATCATCTCTGTGCATTCATGGTGTGTAATTTAATTACCCCTTCCCTCCTCTTTCTCATGTTTCCTTCTCCTATCCTAATGCAAACCCCAGGTTTGGACCGACCGTCACCCTGGTCTATAGTGAGAGGAAGGGCTTCAGGGGCTGACAGCCAGACAAAGACAGACACATGTTGACAATGTGTATACTCAGGCCCTGACAGAGTTTGGGTTAATAGTGGGAGTCTTGTATGAGGATCGACTGACGAGCAGCTTGTCAACTCTCCATCTACATGCTGTTGGAGGATCAGGGGGATCACCCACCGTGTCCATGGAAGGAAGAGGTCAGCTCTGTTGCTTTTCTTTCTTTGCAATTCAACATGATACAATAGGCCTGTTAAAGTCCCGCCTGCTATACTACTCATCCATAACCTGCTGTACTACTCATTCATAACCAGAGGATATGTGAACCTTTGACCTCCTCTCTTTGTGCTTTGACTGTGTCACATTATTTGAGCAATTGTCTGAAAAAAACTAGTGCCTTGAGATGTGTGAGTGTGTGTAGAGAGAGTAAGACAGACAGAGAGAAAGAGAGGGGGGCGAGATAGAGGGGGGAGATAGAGGGGGGAGAGAGAGAGGAGGGGAGAGAGAAAAATAGAGAGAGAGGGAGAAATTGAGAGAGAGAGAAATAGAGAGAGAGAGAACCACAACAATAACAAGAAAGTGAATGCAAAAGAGAGAGACAGGAAGCAGCCTATGGCCTGGGGCTACTAGGGTGAGAGGGGAAGGTCTCAGAAGGTTGGGGTCACCCTACTTGGCTGTCTGTTTGTCTGTCTGTGCCTTAAAGCCAGGACTAAGACCACAACCATGGAGGGCAGCAAGGAAGTGGAGAGGGTCAGGACAAGGCAGGGGGAGGAGAGTGCAAGGGAGCCCTTATCCAGTATCGGGCAGAGAAGGGGGAAGGGGCAGGAGAAGGGAGCCCTGAAACTCCCAACAGGCTGAACTGATTTCCTGTGTGGTGTCATGCCAAGGGTAGGTTCAGATCAGAGAACCGACCGGGGCTTTAGGCTTTAGGACCCAGTGACGTGTGGTGAGGTCTGAGGCCGTTTTGGCACTTTCTATTGAGCTTCTTAAAGGCTCATAAAGCAGATTTCTGCTGATGTGTTTATTGCTATGACACGACCACAAAGATAATCATCAAACAACCACAACCAACCACCATACAGCAGCAGGTAGGTGGTGTAACCATTACACAAACATTCACATAGCTTGTGCCCTACACAAACAGGCGACTTTCAGCACCACAGACAGCAACCCAAATGCCAGTGAGTTGGCCTAGTTGTAGACAGTGACCCAAATGCCAGTGAGTAGGACTACTTATAGACAACGACCCAAATGCCAGTGAGTAGGACTACTTGTAGACAACGACCCAAATGCCACTGAGTAGGACTACTTGTAGACAGCGCCTAGTAGTCACCCCTGCTGATTGTGCTACGCACTTAGTGGCCAGTTTATTAGGTACACACATCTAGTACCGGGTCAGACCCTCCTTTGCCTTCAGAACAGCCTGAATTCTTCAGGGCATGGAAACGTTGCTCCATTGGTATTTTTTTATTTCACCATTATTTAACCAGGTAGGCAAGTTGAGAACAAGTTCTCATTTACAATGCGACCTTAGTCAAGATAAAGCAAAGCAGTTCGACACATACAACAACACAGAGTTACACATGGAGTAAAACAAACATACAGTCAATAATACAGTAGAAAAATAAGTCTATATACAATGTGAGCAAATGAGGTGAGATAAGGGAGGTAAAGGCAAAAAAAGGCCATGGTGGCGAAGGAAATACAATATAGCAAGTAAAACACTGGAATGGTAGATTTGCAGTGGAAGAATGTGCAAGGTAGAGATAAAAATAATGGGGTGCAAAGGAGCAAAATAAATAAATAAATACAGTAGGGGGAGAGGTAGTTGTTTGGGCTAAATTATAGATGGGCTATGTACATGTGCAGTAATCTGTGAGCTGCTCTGACAGCTGGTGCCTAAAGCTAGTGAGGGAGGTAAGTGTTTCCTGTCACGGCCCCTCTTCTGCAGTGCAGGGGCAGTTCCTCCTGCAGGCAGAGGAGGGTCGTTAGTGATGGGAGGAGTCTTACAACTGTCATGGCTCCTCCTCTGAAGTGCAGGGGGCGGTTCCTCCTGCAGGCAGAGGAGGGTCGTTAGTGATTGGAGTCACCTTGGCTCAGGGTATTTAAACGGCTTCACTAATCACTCCTCTCTCGCTCTCTGCTCCTCCAGGTATGATCCTGTTTGGTTTGTTCCTTTGTAGTTTTGCATAGTTTTCACTCAGTCATTCACACACACAGATTCACGCATCCCTGCACTTTACATACACCTTACATTATGATACTTTCACACCTCATTCCTTTTTCTTTGTTTAAAGTTAATAGTTTTGGTTTACAATAAAGAACCTTTTTGATTGGCCTATACCTGTTGTTCATGTCCTCTCATAGTTTGGTTTATAATAAAGAACCTTTTTGATTGGCCGATACCTGTTGTTCATGTCCTCTCATAGTTTGGTTTATAATAAAGAACCTTTTTGATTGGCCTATACCTGTTGTTCATGTCCCCTCATAGTTTGGTTTATAATAAAGAAGCTTTTTGATTGGCCTATACCTGTTGTTCATGTCCCCTCATAGTTTGGTTTATAATAAAGAACCTTTTTGATTGGCCAATACCTGTTGTTCGTGTCCCCTCATAGTTTGGTTTATAATAAAGAACCTTTTTGATTGGCCTATACCTGTTGTTCGTGTCCTCTCATAGTTTGGTTTATAATAAAGAACCTTTTTGATTGGCCTATACCTGTTGTTCGTGTCCCCTCATAGTTTGGTTTATAATAAAGAACCTTTTTGATTGGCCTATACCTGTTGTTCGTGTCCTCTCATAGTTTGGTTTATAATAAATAACCTTTTTGATTGGCCAATACCTGTTGTTCGTGTCCCCTCATAATTTGGTTTATAATAAAGAACCTTTTTGATTGGCCGATACCTGTTGTTCGTGTCCCCTCATAGTTTGGTTTATAATAAAGAACCTTTTTGATTGGCCTATACCTGTTGTTCGTGTCCCCTCATAGTTTGGTTTATAATAAAGAACCTTTTTGATTGGCCTATACCTGTTGTTCATGTCCTCTCATAGTTTGGTTTATAATAAAGAACCTTTTTGATTGGCCTATACCTGTTGTTCATGTCCTCTCATAGTTTGGTTTATAATAAATAACCTTTTTGATTGGCCGATACCTGTTGTTCATGTCCTCTCATAGTTTGGTTTATAATAAATAACCTTTTTGATTGGCCTATACCTGTTGTTCATGTCCCCTCATAGTTTGGTTTATAATAAGTAACCTTTTTGATTGGCCTATACCTGTTGTTCGTGTCCCCTCATAGTTTGGTTTATAATAAGTAACCTTTTTGATTGGCCAATACCTGTTGTTCGTGTCCCCTCATAGTTTGGTTTATAATAAAGATCCTTTTTGATTGGCCTATACCTGTTGTTCATGTCCCCTCATAGTTTGGTTTATAATAAAGAACCTTTTTGATTGGCCAATACCTGTTGTTCATGTCCCCTCATAGTTTTGGTTTATAATAAAGAACCTTTTTGATTGGCCTATACCTGTTGTTCGTGTCCCCTCATAGTTTGGTTTATAATAAGTAACCTTTTTGATTGGCCTATACCTGTTGTCCGTGTCCCCTCATAGTTTGGTTTATAATAAAGAACCTTTTTGATTGGCCTATACCTGTTGTTCGTGTCCCCTCATAGTTTGGTTTATAATAAAGAACCTTTTTGATTGGCCTATACCTGTTGTTCGTGTCCCCTCATAGTTTGGTTTATAATAAAGAACCTTTTAGATTGGCCTATACCTGTTGTTCATGTCCTCTCATAGTTTGGTTTATAATAAAGAACCTTTTTGATTGGCCTATACCTGTTGTTCGTGTCCCCTCATAGTTTGGTTTATAATAAAGAACCTTTTTGATTGGCCTATACCTGTTGTTCGTGTCCTCTCATAGTTTGGTTTATAATAAAGAACCTTTTTGATTGGCCTATACCTGTTGTTCGTGTCCCCTCATAGTTTGGTTTATAATAAAGAACCTTTTTGATTGGCCTATACCTGTTGTTCGTGTCCTCTCATAGTTTGGTTTATAATAAAGAACCTTTTTGATTGGCCTATACCTGTTGTTCGTGTCCTCTCATAGTTTGGTTTATAATAAGTAACCTTTTTGATTGGCCTATACCTGTTGTTCGTGTCCTCTCATAGTTTGGTTTATAATAAAGAACCTTTTTGATTGGCCTATACCTATTGTTCATGTCCCCTCATAGTTTGGTTTATAATAAAGAACCTTTTTGATTGGCCGATACCTGTTGTTCGTGTCCCCTCATAGTTTGGTTTATAATAAAGAACCTTTTTGATTGGCCTATACCTGTTGTCCGTGTCCCCTCATAGTTTGGTTTATAATAAAGAATCTTTTTGATTGGCCTATACCTGTTGTTCATGTCCTCTCATAGTTTGGTTTATAATAAATAACCTTTTAGATTGGTCTATACCTATTGTTTGTGTCCCCTCATAGTTTGGTTTATAATAAAGAACCTTTTTGATTGGCCTATACCTGTTGTTCGTGTCCTCTCATAGTTTGGTTTATAATAAAGAACCTTTTTGATTGGCCTATACCTGTTGTTCGTGTCCCCTCATAGTTTGGTTTATAATAAAGAACCTTTTTGATTGGCCTATACCTGTTGTTCGTGTCCCCTCATAGTTTGGTTTATAATAAAGAACCTTTTTGATTGGCCAATACCTGTTGTTCGTGTCCTCTCATAGTTTGGTTTATAATAAAGAACCTTTTTGATTGGCCTATACCTGTTGTCCGTGTCCCCTCATAGTTTGGTTTATAATAAAGAACCTTTTTGATTGGCCTATACCTGTTGTCCGTGTCCCCTCATTTTTGCCACAGGCTATGAGCCGGCCTTCAGAGATTCAGTTTCAGAGATTTTTGTATTCGTTCCAGTCATTGGCAGCAGAGAACTGGAAGGAGAGGCGGTATCAAGGGTAACACTAAGGTGAAAACATTCCCCACACCATTACACCACCGCCACCAACCTTAATCTATGTACACTAAGATCAGGCAATTATGGGCAGCTGAATAGCATGTCCCTTTGGGGAATCTAGTCTCAGTGAGACCTGATGCAGAGAAAAAAAAAATGAATGATCATCCAAACCTAGCTCTTACCGACCTAGCTCTTACCGACCTAGCTCTTTACCGACCTAGCTCTTACCGAACTAGCTCTTACCAACCTTGCTCTTACCGAGTTGGTCAGTAGGAATCAATAAAACATTGAAAATATCAAAGTATCAAAGACACAAAAAAATAACTACTAACACACAAAACTGTCAATGGATTTAAAGAAGGGGTAGTTCTGCTCTCTCCTTCCCCAGGGATGTGGCAGAATAGGTCACCGGTAACTGAGTGGGTGGCCAAGCACTGCTGTAGAGGCCATGCATCAGGCCATTGACATGTTTCAGGAACTATTAAGACAGAGACAAATCATGAATAACCATTAAGTTCATTAACCTAGCTACTACAGAAAACCTGTCTTTACTAAGTTAGACTTAGCCCAGCAAGTACATTGATTATTTTTTCCCTCATCAATCTGGCAGCCAGGCAGACAGATGGAGAGAGATAGACAGCAAACCACAGAAGAATATTAAAATATGTGGTTTTCGGTGATGTCACGTGTGCTCCGGCCTCTAGGTCACCAGGCTGCTCGTTATGCTGCACACCTGTCACCATCGTTACGTGCACCTGTGCGTCGTCAGACACACCTGGACTCCCATCACTTCCTTGATTACCTTCCCTATATCTGTCACTCCCTTTGGTTCCTTCCCCAGGCATCATTGTTTCTGTTTCTGTGTCATGTCTGTGCGTTGTTCGTGGTTTCTTGTTTTGTATTATGTTACATTTATTTATTAAAACACACTCCCTGAACTTGCTTCCCGACTCTCAGCTCACTTGTTACAGGTGAAGGCTTTATGGGATAGCTAGCAACTTGTAAACAATTACCCATTTATACAAGTGAGTACTATTTTAATAGTCATTTTAAATAATACACATTGGCTGTTAAAAACCTCTTAAGGATTGGCCCCCCTTTTTTTTTTTGCCTAAAATGACATACCCAAATCTAACTGCCTGTAGCTCAGGCGCTAAAGCAAGGATATGCATATTCTTGATACCATTTAAAAGGAAACACTTTGAAGCTTGTGGAAATGTTAAAGGAATGTAGGAGAATATAACACATTGATCTGGTAAAAGATAATACAAAGAAAAAAACAACTGTTTAAAAAAAGACAAATTGTACCATCGTCTTTGAAATGCAAGAGAAAGGCCATAATGTATTATGCCAGCCCAGGTGCAATTTATATTTTGTCCACTAGATGACAGCAGTGTATGTGCAAAGCTTTAGACTGATCTAAGGAACCATTGCATTTCTGTTCAAAATGTATCAAGACTGCCCAAATGTGCCTAATCTGTTTATTAATAACTTTTCATGTTCAAACTGTGCACTCTCCTCAAACAATAGCATGTTATTATTTCACTGTAACAGCTACTGTAAATTGGACAGTGCAGTTGGATTAACAAGAATGTATCTTTCTGCCAATATCAGATATGTCTATGTCCTGGGAAATGTTCTTGTTACTTACAACCTCATGCTAATCGCATTAGCCTACGTTAGCTCAACTGTCCCGCAGGGGACGCACCAATCCTGAAGCAGTTTTAAGCCAATTATATTATGACTGTTGCCTCCCGTTTAACTTTATTGTGATGGTAATGTCATTTGTTATAAAGTTAGAGAAACAAGTTTAGAAAAAAGAAACATGTTTTATCACCTGAAACAATACAGTTATCCTGTCTTGAATCAAATCAAATCAAATGTATTTATAAAGCCTTTTTTACATCAGCAGATGTAGTAACAAAGTACAGAAACCCAGCCTATAACCCCAAACAGGATGCAGTAGAAGCATGGTGACTACGAAAAACTCCCTAGAAAAAAGAAAAAAAAATAAACTGAACAAAAATATAAACACAACATGCAACAATTTCAAATATTTTACAGTTACAGTTCATATGAGGAAATCAGTCAACTGAAATAAATTCATTAGGCCCTAATCTATAGATTTCACATGACTGGGAACACAGATATGCATCTGTTGGTCACAGATATATATTTTTTTTAACGGTAGGGGCGTAGATCAGAAAACCATTGAGTATCTGGCATGACCACCATTTGCATCATGCATCTCCTTTGCATAGAGGTGATCAGGCTGTTGATTGTGGCCTGTGGATTGTTGTCCCACTCCTCTTCAATAGCTGTGTGAAGTTGCTGGATATTGGCTGAAACTGGAACACGCTGTCGTATACGTCGAACCAGGGCATCCCAAACATGCACAGATAACTTCACAGATCTTCATTGTAAAGGGTTTAAACACTGTTTCCCATGCTTGTTCAATGAACCATAAACAATTAATGAACATGCACCTGTGGAACAGTCATTAAGACACTAACTGCTTACTGACGGTAGGCAATTAAGGTCACAGTTATGAAAACTTAGGACACTAAAGAGGCCTTTCTACTGGCTCTGAAAAACACCAAAAGAAAGATGCCCAGGGTCCCTGCTCATCTGCGTGAACTTGCCTTAGGCATGCTGCAAGGAGGCATGAGGGCTGCAGATGTGGCCAGGGCAATAAATTGCAATGTCCGTACTGTGAGACGCCTAAGACATCGCTACAGGGAGACAGGGCGGACAGCTGATCGTCCTCGCAGTGGCAGACCACGTGTAACAACATCTGCACAGGATCGGTACATTCGAACATCACACCTGTGGGACAGGTACAGGATGGCAAAAACAACTGCCCGAGTTACACCAGGAACGCACAATCCCTCCATCAGTGCTCAGACTGTCCGCAATAGGCTGAGAGAGTCTGGACTGAGGGCTTGTAGGCCTGTTGTATGTCAGGTCCTCGCCAGACATCACCGGCAACAACGTCGCCTTATGGCACAAGCCCACCGTCGCTGGACCAGCCAGGACTGGCTTTTTGTCTCACCAGGGGTGATGGTCGGATTCACGTTTATCGTCGAAGGAATGAGCGTTACACCGAGGGTTGTACTCTGGATCGATTTGGAGGTGCAGGGTCAGTCATGGTCTGGGTCAGTGTGTCACAGCATCATCGGACTGAGCTTGTTGTCATTGCAGGCAATCTCAACACTGTGCGTTACAGGGAAGACATCGTCCTCCCTCATGTGGTACCCTTCCTGCAGGCTCATCCTGACATGACACTCCAGCATGACAATGCCACCAGCCATACTGCTCGTTCTGTGTGTGATTTCCTGCAAGACAAGAATGTCATTGTTCTGCCATGGCCAGCGAAGAGCCCGGATCTCAATCCCATTGAGCATGTCTGGGACCTGTTGGATCGGAGGGTGAGGGCTAGAGCCATTCCCCCAATAAATGTCCGGGATCTTACAGGGGCCTTTTTGGAAGAGTTGTGTAACATCTCACAGCAAGAACTGTCAAATCTGGTGCAGTCCATGAGGAGGAGATGAACTGCAGTACTTAATGCAGCTGGTGACCACACCAGATACTGACTGTTACTTTTGATTTTGACACCCCCCCCCCCCCCCCCCCTTTGTTCAGGGACACATTATTCAATTTCTGTTAGTCACATGGCTGTAGAATTTGTTCAGTTTATGTCTCAGTTGTTGAATCTTGTTATGTTCATGCAAATATTTACACGTTAAGTTTGCTGAAAATAAATACAGTTTCTTTTTTTGCTGAGTTTATTTCAAGAATCTGTGGTTGTTTTCCAGCTGCGTTGTTGTATAGCCTACTAGGCGTTTTGTCCCAATAAGGCAGTATGGAATGTTGACAGATGTGCTCGAGCAAGCAGGCTACAACAGAGATCTATTGCTAAACGAGGCATAGATTTCCAAACCAAGATTAAGCTGGAAATTATATGCCTACCTCATTATTTAGCTACTGATATTAAAATTAAAAATTGCAGCACACATTATGTTAATGCTTTATGTTAATTGCTTAAAAGCTTTAAGGGAAAATATAATTGTCATATTTTCAGGAATAAATTCAGGTGCAATTATTTTTGACTAATTATTGATGGAAATTAATGGGATAACAATAGGGTTTTGTTAATCCTGGTGGATTGTGGGATATTGAAATTTTAAAAAATAGCCCTATGTGTTCTGTGTTATATTCTGAAAACAAATGTAGAGTCAAAATAGAACATCAAAATTGCATTCAGTGGAACAGAAGAACATGAGCAGCACAATAAACAGTGCAATTAACGTCAACAAAGTATTATAATTAGAAGCCAACACACACAGCAAGCTACCCAGTGGTGAACCGTCATTCAGGGCAGGTGGGGCTAGGAGCCCTCACCTGTTTTTTGTTGTTGCCTGTTTTGCATGTTATTTTGGCATTAATACAGTTGAAGTCGGAAGTTTACATACACCTTAGCCAAATACATTTAAACTCAGTTTTTCACAATTCCTGACATTTTATCAGAGTAAAAAAATCTTTGCCTTAGCTCAGTTAGGATCACCACTTTGTTTCGAGAATGTGAAATGTCAGAATAATAGGACAGATAATTATATATTTCAGCTTTTATTTCTTTCATCACATTCCCAGTGTAGCATAAGTTTACATACTGTCACGTTCTGACCTTAGTTCTTCTGTTATGTCTTTGCTTTAGTATGGTCAGGGCGTGAGTTGGGTGGGTTGTCTATGTTCTTTTTTCTATGATTTGGGATTTCTGTGTTTGGCCTGGTATGGTTCTCAATTAGAGGCAGCTGTCAATCGTTGTCCCTGATTGAGAACCATACTTAGGTAGCCTGGTTTCACTTTTGAGTTGTGGGTGCTTATTTTCCGTGTCAGTGTTTGTGCCACACGGGACTGTTTCGTTTGTTTCGTTCTTTCACTTTGTTATGTTGTATTTTGTAGTGTTCAGTTTTACATATTAAAATGGACACCTACCACGCTGCAAATTGGTCCGATATCTCTTACTCCTCGTCTGAAGAAGAGGACGAGCGTTACACATACACTCAATTATTATTTGGTAGCATTGCCTTTAAATTGTTGAACTTGGGTCAAACGTTTCGGGTAGCCTTCCACAAGCTTCCCACAATAAGTTGGGTGAATTTTGGTCCATTCCTCCTGACAGAGCTGGTGTAACTGAGTCAGATTTGTAGGCCTCCTCTCTCGCACACGCCTTTTCAGTTCTGCCCACACATTTTCTATGGGATTGAGGTCAGGGATTTGTGATGGCCACTTCAATACCTTGACTTTGTTGTCCTTAAGCCATTTTGCCACACCTTTGGAAGTATGCTTAGGGTCATTGTCCATTTGGAAGACCCATTTGTGGCCAAGCTTTAGCTTCATGACTGATGTCCTGAGATGTTGCTTCAATATATCCACATAATTTTCCTGTGTCATGATGCCATCTATTTTGTGAAGTACACCAGTCCCTCCTGCAGCAAAGCACCCCCACAACATGATGCTGCCACCCCCGTGCTTCACAGTTGGGATGGTGTTCTTCGGCTAGCAAGCCTCCCCTTTTCCTCCGAACATAATGATGGTCATTATGGCCAAACAGTTCTATTATTGATTCATCAAACCAGTGGACATTTCTCCAAAAAGTATGATATTTGACACATGTGCACTTGCAAACCGTAGTCTGGCTTTTTTAATGGTGGTTTTGGAGCAGTGGCTTTTTCCTTGCTGAGCGGCCTTTCAGGTTATGTTGATATAGGACTCGTTTTACTGTGGATATATATACTTTTGTACCTGTTTCCTCCAGCATCTTCACAAGGTCCTTTGCTATTCTTCTGGGATTCATTTGCACTTTTTGCATCAAAGTACGTTCATCTCCACGAGACAGAACGCGTCTCCTTCCTGAGCGGTATGACGGCTCCTTGGTCCCATGGTGTTTATACGTGAGTACTACTGTTTACACAGATGAACGTGGTACCTTCAGGCGTTTGAAAATTGCTCCCAAGGATGAACCAGACTTGTGGAGGTCTGTAAAACAAATTCTGAGGTCTTGGCTGATTTCTTTTGATTTTCCCATGATGTCTAGCAAAGAGGCACTGAGTTTGAAGGCAGGCCTCGAAATACATCCACAGGTACACCTCCAATTGACTCAAATTATGTCAATTAGCCTATCAGAAGCTTCTAAAGCCATGACATCATTTTCTGGAATTTTCCAAGCTGTTTAAAGGCACAGTCAACTTAGTGTATGTAAACTTCTGACCCACTGGAATTGCTATACAGTGAATTATAAGTGAAATAATCTGTCTGTAAACAATTGTTGGAAAAATTACTTGTGTCATGCAGAAAGTAGATGTCCTAACCGACTTTCCAAAACTATAGTTCGTTAAAAAGAAATTTGTGGAGTTGTTGAAAAACAAGTTTTAATGACTCCAACCTAAATGTATGTAAACTTCCGACTTCAACTGCATGTCACATATCAGTTTGCAACAAGTAAAAAAAAAGATTACATAATTGAGTTAATACGTGTTTTTTTTTCATGAGTTTGCCCCATCAACATTTACATACTAAAATCACTAAATGAAGCTACCAGATATCATTAATTAAACAACCATTTTTTTTATTGTACTGCAGTTTTACTGTATTTTAACAGCAGGGAATTTTTGTAAGGGTATCCTGTATTATTGTGCATGTTTATCTTAGGCTATGTGTTGGTAGCCCAGAACAAATGTCATGGAAGTGAATGTGCACCTTTCAATTGGGTGGACTGCAACTACAATAAACATTGCCATAGCCTGTAGTAAATAAAACGTGTTTACGACATCAGGATTCTCTAAATTAGGGACCATCTCTGATAGCTATAGGACTGCAGAGACCGTCACAAATAGTTACTTTCTAATGACCTAGAAAATTTGATGACTTTGATGTGAAATATGTCATATTTACTTGTTTTTTTCAACTGGCATTCCATCACCTGCTGAATAAAAAGCTCAAATGGCCCTACTCCTGAAAATATTAATCGGGGGGATAAGATGAAGTGGACTCAGGCGGAACATAGCCCCAGGGAATTAGGGGTGCTGAGGGTGTTGCAGCCCCTGATAAATCAAAATAATAATACAAATAATAATAAAAAGTTTACAAATATTTTAATCATAGAATTTGTGAACTAGGCCTTTATTACTCCTGTGAGCGGACAAAAGTACTCATCAGCAGGATGCATGTTTTGGAATATTTTAATTACGTACAGGTTTCGTTATTTTCACTCTGTCATTTTGGTTTGTGGAGTAACTACAATGTTGTTGATCCATCCTCATTGTTCTCATATCACAACTACTAAACTCTGTAACTGTTTTAAAATCACCATGAGCCTCATTGTGAAATCCCTGAGCAGTTTCGTTCCTCTCCGGCAACTGAGTTAGGAAGGACGCCTGTATCTTTGTAGTGACTGGGTGTATTAATACACCATCCAAAGTGTAATTAATTGATTCACCCTGCGTTTTTTTAACACATTTACCAATCGGTGCCCTTCTTTACGAGGCATTGAATAACCTCCCTGATCTTTGTAGTTGAATCTTTGGTTGAAATTCACTACTTGATTGAGGGACCTTACAGATAATTGTATGTGTGATGTACAGAGATGGGGTATTAATTCAAAAATCATGTTAATAACTATTATTGAACACGGAATGAGTCAATTTAACTTATTATGCGATCTGTTAAGCAAATTTGGGCCCGAGTATCATAAGCCGGAGCCCAGAGTAATATAATTATGTCGGACTCAGGAAGAGCTCACATGAAGCCCTAAAACACTATGCACATGTTTATATAGATTGGTGGGTAAAGGAGGGTCAAGGTGGGTCAAGATGAATCAAGGTCAAGGAGGGTCAATGTGGGTAAAGGAGATATACAAATAGAGACCTGGCTAGGATTCCCTGCAGCATATACAAATAGAGACCTGGTTAGGATTCCCTGCAGCATATACAAATAGAGACCTGGTTAGGATTCCCTGCAGCATATACAAACAGAGACCTGGCTAGGATTCCCTGCAGCATATACAAATAGAGACCTGGTTAGGATTCCCTGCAGCATATACAAATAGAGACCTGGTTAGGATTCCCTGCAGCATATACAAATAGAGACCTGGCTAGGATTCCCTGCAGCATATACAAACAGAGACCTGGCTAGGATTCCCTGCAGCATATACAAATAGAGACCTGGTTAGGATTCCCTGCAGCATATACAAATAGAGACCTGGTTAGGATTCCCTGCAGCATATACAAATAGAGACCTGGCTAGGACTCCCTGCAGCATATACAAATAGAGACCTGGCTAGGATTCCCTGCAGCATATACAAATAGAGACCTGGTTAGGATTCCCTGCAGCATATACAAATAGAGACCTGGTTAGGATTCCCTGCAGCATATACAAACAGAGACCTGGCTAGGATTCCCTGCAGCATATACAAATAGAGACCTGGTTAGGATTCCCTGCAGCATATACAAATAGAGACCTGGTTAGGATTCCCTGCAGCATATACAAATAGAGACCTGGCTAGGATTCCCTGCAGCATACACAAATAGAGACCTGGTTAGGATTCCCTGCAGCATATACAAACAGAGACCTGGCTAGGATTCCCTGCAGCATATACAAATAGAGACCTGGTTAGGATTCCCTGCAGCATACACAAATAGAGACCTGGTTAGGATTCCCTGCAGCATATACAAATAGAGACCTGGCTAGGATTCCCTGCAGCATACACAAATAGAGACCTGGTTAGGATTCCCTGCAGCATATACAAATAGAGACCTGGTTAGGATTCCCTGCAGCATATACAAATAGAGACCTGGCTAGGATTCCCTGCAGCATATACAAATAGAGACCTGGCTAGGACTCCCTGCAGCATATACAAACAGAGACCTGGCTAGGATTCCCTGCAGCATATACAAATAGAGACCTGGTTAGGACTCCCTGCAGCATATACAAATAGAGACCTGGCTAGGATTCCCTGCAGCATATACAAATAGAGACCTGGCTAGGATTCCCTGCAGCATATACAAATAGAGACCTGGTTAGGACTCCCTGCAGCATATACAAATAGAGACCTGGTTAGGATTCCCTGCAGCATATACAAATAGAGACCTGGCTAGGATTCCCTGCAGCATATACAAATAGAGACCTGGCTAGGATTCCCTGCAGCATATACAAATAGAGACCTGGTTAGGATTCCCTGCAGCATATACAAATAGAGACCTGGTTAGGATTCCCTGCAGCATATACAAACAGAGACCTGGCTAGGATTCCCTGCAGCATATACAAATAGAGACCTGGTTAGGACTCCCTGCAGCATATACAAATAGAGACCTGGCTAGGATTCCCTGCAGCATATACAAATAGAGACCTGGTTAGGATTCCCTGCAGCATATACAAATAGAGACCTGGCTAGGATTCCCTGCAGCATATACAAATAGAGACCTGGCTAGGACTCCCTGCAGCATATACAAATAGAGACCTGGCTAGGATTCCCTGCAGCATATACAAATAGAGACCTGGCTAGGATTCCCTGCAGCATATACAAATAGAGACCTGGCTAGGATTCCCTGCAGCATATACAAATAGAGACCTGGCTAGGATACCCTGCAGCATATACAAATAGAGACCTGGCTAGGATTCCCTGCAGCATATACAAATAGAGACCTGGCTAGGATTCCCTGCAGCATATACAAATAGAGACCTGGCTAGGATTCCCTGCAGCATATACAAATAGAGACCTGGCTTAAGAAACCCCTAGCCTAGGCCAACAACACAGTGCACAGAGGTACACAAAGACTCATATTTCCCATAACCCTCAACAACGTCCTCTCTCTTCCAACATTATCCTCTCTCCTCCTCTCTCTTTAGGCAATATTTGTGAAAACCCTGTTGTTACCTGAGGAAATACTCCAGAGACCATAGCAGCACAGAGATTTCCCTCCTCTTACTCTGCATATCTGGAATGCATTTACTCAGCTGGGTTTTTGAGTTCCAGAGCTCTCTGTCGCCTCAGGCTGAGTGGACATGGTTGTCATGAGATTTAAGAAACAACATTTTAACCGTGTCCTCCTG
Source organism: Oncorhynchus mykiss (assembly GCF_057628025.1). Taxonomy (NCBI): domain Eukaryota; kingdom Metazoa; phylum Chordata; class Actinopteri; order Salmoniformes; family Salmonidae; genus Oncorhynchus; species Oncorhynchus mykiss. The sequence goes on from NC_143037.1 coordinate 74,215,869, forward strand.
TTTCTATCTTAAAACGTTTTTTTTTCTTCTCATTTCTCTATAATAAAGGCCCAGTGCTGTCAAAAACGTGATTTTCCTGTGTTTTCTAGATATTTTCACACTGATGTTGGAATAATACTGTGAAAATGACGATAATGACATTTTAGTGTAATAGATGTTTGAAAAGACCACCTGAAATTTCAGCCTGTTTTGGTGCGATGGAGTTTTGGCCTTCCTGGTGACATGACTAGTGGTAAATTAGTTAATAGACCAATAAGAAAGCGCTCCAAACCTCTCTGCCAATAACAGTTCGTTTCCAGTGTTCCCCTCCCCACTCAGACCACTCCCAGACAGTCCTAGCAAAATTCTTGCTTGAGAAATTTCTCTTTCCTAAGAAGCTATTTTATTTAAAAAAATTTACAGTATAGTACTTCATTATTGCCCAGAAATAATTTCATATTGAGATAAAAAAAAACAAAAAAAAACGTCCGCATTGGACATTTAAAGCAGCCAGTCTTGTTCACTTGTTAAATAGTCATGTCTTTGTAATTTGTGTGAGCCACTTTTAGAACCAGCTCGCACTCTGGCTTTGCATCATGACCGCTCCTTTTGGGTCCATAGGGTAAAAGCTAAAAATGCAGATGTTTGTTTGTGAGTGTTGCATTGAAATTGAATTGTGTTATCAAATGACCAACTTGGGAGTGTGGCTGGTTGTGGATCATCAAATAGGTTGGTGGAGGCTGTAGTCTGCACAGAAAAGTGAATTTAGGCATAGATGTTAGTAATACAGTATAAACTAGACTAGAAACTAGAAAACGAGTTATTCAATGGTAGACATGTTTTTCCTATAACTGCACACGTCATGCAATGTTGGTCTGTTATAGTGAAGTGATACGCTCCCCTTCTCTGTCGACAGTTTGACTTTTTTGGCCTCCACACTAAATAAAACGACGCTTATGTCCCCTGTATAGCCAAATGGACCGGGTGTTTACACGCTTGTCCATCAGTTCAGGCTCCATGCGGCCTCCATAGGTATTCAGAGAGATTATGAGACGTCTTCAAAACCAAAGTTGCCATTTCTGAGCTCCGTAAGTGCACCGTGTTTAGAGATGGAGGCGCAGATTAGAGATCCCATGTCAACTTCAATAGTCAGATTGCTTTAATCTTACAGGCTACAAGTCTCTACAAAGTAGTCAAACTGTGTTTTATATTTTAGAGTGAACATTTTAATCAGAAAATGAGTGCATGTATGTCTTGTTTGCTCATGCGTCAACTTTATTTTTGTCAATCCTGTAGCTATTATTTATTTTAGAAACAATAAATAATAGTTTACCCTGGACTGCCATAAAAACGTTTTAATTTTAAGAGCGTGTTTATAGGTCTATTTGTATAGTGACATTTTGTTTGTCACAGTAAAGAGGTAACTTTTTCAGTATTTCCAGTAACTTTATGGTTGTTGTCAAAACCTCAAGTTCCAAGCACAATTTCACTAGAAGCTGACGTTATTCAAGGTTCCTTCCATTCACATTGAAATATATTTATGAGAGGTGAAAAGTGAATTGATTGAATTAATTGAATTTGAAAGCTAACTGGGAAGCATTTAATTTTGACAGTGTCCTAAATTGGTTAATCTCTTCTCGTTCAGTTGTATAGGCCTCAAAATGACTCCCTTACAATCTAATATATGTTCAATGAAATCAAAACTTCGGTGATTTTACACTCCAATTATTAACTAATAGTTTCAGGTAATGGCGATGCCCACCTGCACTATTTAGCCTCGAAAATAGGCAACAAAAATTGAGTGATGTGCTTATTATAAAGTATCCTATATAGCCTAGGCCCTAGTGATCTGACAACTATTTAACGAACCTTTTTTAAATAAAGTTTTTATTTTCAATTTAGCCTATTATGGCTAGTGATTTACGACGTTTTGGTGTAAATACTGTTTCAGTAGGCCTAATGAATCAGAGTATTTGTATTTTATATGTTTGATCGTGTTCCACGGACATTTCTAACACGTGTAGGGTCTTTCTAATGTATCTGGTTAATTCAATTCGATATTTTGAACAGGTATTCTGAATATCTTCCGTTTCTATATACCTCGGACCTTTGAAATAATCAACTGCCTGTTTGTTTTGACCTTTCTGATTTGCAATTCTCCAATCGCAACTGAGTTAGTGCATAACATTTGTTAAATGTCCTTTTATTTGATGCCCGATTTGATTCCGTGCTATTTCCTTTATAAAAAAAATATATATAAATGAATACAAGCAAACGCCACAAGAATACAAGAAATAGCAACAAAAAAAAAATAATCCCCACAAATAGTATTACCATTACCCAACTAAAACATGTAATAAGATCAACAATTTCACACTGACAAAATTAAATGTTGGTCTCATCATATCGATATGTTTGACAATATAGACCAGGGAAAGAATATTCACACTGGTCTTAAAATATTTTGTTCATTACATAGCTATTATTGTTCTTATCATTATGAAAACAAGTTTCTTGTAGGCCTTAGAAAACAGAGGTTGCTCATGACCGACGCTGTCAACACGCTCAGATGGTCCAGAGACTTTGATTGGCACATAGAAGTGGTCAAAATAATTCATTGAGTGTCCGTTTTATTTGTACTATATGCATTATTAAACTTCCCCAGAAGTAGATGGTCAAATCCTGTTGATATTGCTTGAACGGTTGGTTCTACGATGGCCTGCGTTTTATTCAATGATTTGCAAAAAAAAACACAAAAAAGCTATCGCATTACTGTTATCTGGTCTATTTAGTCGACTTTCGGTCATATTTATCTTCAACCAAAATGCTTTAGTTCAATTTTGTTGAAAATGTAGCCATGTCGTTTCAATGTTCTTTTTTTTTGCCTAACAAATCGCGCAATCTGTTTGGGCAGTGTTATCCTGAAATGATGTATCTAATGCAATTTAGATTAGAAATGGGTACAAAAAAACAACATCGAATTTTGAGGTTGCTTATAAATCAAGCGTTGTGCATGCATTAGCCAATAGATTATGATCCAAACTAATACAAGAGATATTCATAGATATCCCCTACATTCCCTGACCTCAATCACTACCATTTACTGTTACATTTACATTAATAAACCCAGGTAATGTAACAAGAATGTTACCTGTAAACCCAGTGGAAAAAATTAGGGCATCATTGGCAACATTATTTTCCTTGTGCGTTTTTGGCCATTTGGCACTGAACATAACAAAAGACCTGGATCTGTGCGTAATTTGCCTTGCGTAAAATGCTCTCTCTATTCCTGCCCCGATTTGTAATATGTTTGCTTTTACAACTAAATGAAAGAGGAGTTCGATTGTTAATTGTAGCGACAGGAACCACACGTGATTGAATTATTGGCGGATCATAGGCCTATCTGCCCGCCTGGTCCTCCCTGTTTCACGGGTCTTTGTTCCTGATCTCCTAAATCCCACCCTTTTGAAATGAAGAGAAGAAGAAAAAACCCACTCTCTCGGGCTCGCACAGGCGCCTTGCTTTCACTGTAACCGGTAGTCGTTAAAGTGCGTTCCGGACCAACCTCATGATGGAGACGGATAGTTGTTTGTCTTTCTCTTCGCAGCCAAACAGGACACCACCAGAGAACTCACCGGGTTTGGAGCAGCATAGTTCCTCGGGTTCGTTTCTTCCCTGTGACGAACTTCAGAAAAACGCACACCTTCCTCTCGCGCACCGTCTGAGTCTCCGTGGTCAGGGTGACTTCTACAGCTCGAGCTCCATGGGACGATTTAATGACGGCGCACCCGCGGACTTTACGCACGGGGCAGCTCCCACGAACCCTCGCGCCTCGCCCAACAAACATAGCAAATATATGGAAAATATTAATCAGGATCAAAATGGTTTATCAATAAGCGGGAAGGGCTCGTTTTATGAAAACAACTCCGAGGGTAAGTGGAGATTTTATTTTTTTTAAATAAAAAAATCACGGCCATCAGTGTGAGGCTAACTGTGAAAAAGATATAGCCTCTCTACGAAAATAGGGGGAAATGCAATAATAATACTCACAATAATTATAATAATAATGTATTTACCTAAATGCTATAGGCCTAACTGAATAATGTTCTATTGCGTGTGGAAACCGTTTGACTTGTCAAACATTATGCAATATCCATTCTGAAGAAGATACATACCCGTGATAAGATAATTGCGACCAACATTTGTTGTCAGCTACTTCAAATTGTTTCAAAATTACATTTTCACCTATTTTGTAGACCAGTGGATAAATATATTTTCAGGGTTTCTTTGGCGCTGCACATAGCCTATGCAGATGTTTCAAGGGCTTGGATAAAAAACTTTGTTAACACTGTAAACAATATTGTGCTAGTTCTACCTTTTTTTTTAAATTACGTAACTATTTACATCAGCTTTTTTTTAGTATTTCCAACATGAGGTATTCTGATGTATAATATACTTAACTTTTGCTGTTTCACAAACACTAATACATTAAGTCCAGCGTCTAAAAAAAAGGGCGTAGTTCCAACAGAAGTGTATTAATTCCCAAACTGTTATTATTGGTTAGATCTACTTCCTCTTTTTGATCAGTTACTTTCAGTGATCATATCTTAATGTTGATTTGTTGTTGTTGCCATTTTAACACACTTTATCACGCATTGCAGAACACGGAAGTGGAGGTGGAACTGCAAGCATAGTAAGATGCTTAATGTGCCTCCAGCATGAAGTGTTATGCGCAGTTATGCGCATGACCTTGTTTAAAGTGGGAATGGGTCATCTCATTTTTTAACGCAAATTTGCATATAATGTTTAAGAGTATAATAAAAGTAACAACAACAAACATGTATTGCCCACAAAATTGAGCTACACGGCAAGTACTCTCAAATTCTTAAATTGAGAGTAAATGTCAAGTCAAAAATGGTAAATTAAACAATACATTAAATTGAATTAACACATTCAAATATTGAAGTAAAACCAGGAACCTGCGTTTTTATGTGAAAATCCTACTTTTTTTTGGGGGGGGGGGGGGGGGGGGGGGGGGGGGCTCTGAATCATTATGTACAGTCTAATGGTCGTGATTCCTTTTCACCAAATGTCTGTTTTTAATTGTTCACCTAATTATTTAGCTTGTTTTCTATCGTTTAGGATAACGTTCCAAAGGACCATCAAAGGACGGATGTTTATTAGTCCACACAGCAGGCCCCGGCTGAAGAAATCCCTCAAAAATAACGGAATGACTTTGTAGATCTGGGCCTTGCCATGTAATTTAAGCATTACGATGATCGTACCATCATTATTTACGAGCCAACTTTTTAAGTGTGTCCCAAAAAAACAAGTAGAGAGTACCTTCGCTAAGTGCATCGTTAGACCATGTGTCGTGTGGTTAGTAGGCCTATTGATTGGATCGAAAGAATAAGCCGCGCTGCTGTCGGATCAGCTTTCTCCATTCAAATCTTACTTTAACATTCGGATTATTCCACAATACTGACGACGGATTAGCTCCTAGAGAGATATTACCATCTATGGCTGCAACTATTGAGGTGGCGTATTATGTTTACCCAATAATAATGCACTAAATCACAGATTGGCACATGTTGTCACACATGAAACATATTGAGGCAAAAATAATAATACAGACAGTAGCCTAGAGGCAAAATAAAGCTCAATATGATTTAAATATGATTGAAATATATCGACCCATTTAGGCTTAGCCTATTTACATTTGAATGCTGTCATCACGGTTTTCGTTTGAAGATTTGTTTTATCTTTCACTTGTTTGTAACAATTGCAAATACTTTGGCAACTTTGTATTTGTAGTCCACTTCGCTCTGAAGTTATCAGCCGTCAAAGTCAGACAGATACCCAGCCTAAACACAGGCAGGACAGGTCACCCGTGATGCAAGTCAGTATTCAACGGTCATCCATGTCTGGGGACATCGGGAGGCAACAATGAGCGCTGTTACCTTCAAGCATCTGTCTTTGATTCCGAAGGTTACACTTTCGAATCAGGCGATAGAAAGTTGTTTTTGGGATGTTTTTTTTAAAGCCTATCCCAAACCTTAGCCCTTACCTGAATTTACCTGAACTCAGAGTTAATGCCTAAATTAAGATTTCGGAATATTGCCTAAATTTAACTCTAACATACTGACCACTCCGCTCGCGTTACTAGCTGAGATGTCTGTGACTAAAGTGACGCGGAAGGGCCAAAAACATCTAATGGTGCACTTTGGCTGCTCTGTGAGTGGTCTGGATCACTCGTAGACGTGTGAAGATTTTTAACAGCAACGTTACTAACGAAGGTTCTGGGAAACAGCTCGGCTACTAAAGATACATCTTAAAATGGTTCTAATTATGATCCATCTTAACGCTACGAAGGCTCTGGGAAACGAGGCCCTGAATGCTGCTATGCCTTTGTAGGCCGAACATCTTGAATTAGGCCTGTTATTTTGTTCCTTGCGAGCTCCTTTTCAGAATTTAGTTGTTTTGGTGAACCTAATATCCCCAATGTTGCCCTTTCGAATTATTCGAAAATAAAATGTGAATCAGATGTTAAAACACGATTTTAAAGTCATGGAATATTATAGGCCTAGACGACGACTACAAAATATTGTAGCCAGCCCACCGAAATTGGCTAGGCCGACTCAAATGAATGTGCAACGACATCAAAAAAACGTCATTATTTTAGCCTGAGCCGTCTAGGTGCGTGATTACGGCGTCGGTGGAGGGAGCTTCCACCGTGCCATAAACATCTTATAAACACACCAATCATATGTATTCTGCACAAAATACAGTAATAAACGAAACAAACAAAAACCAAATACAACTTGAGTTCATTTTAAATTGAGAAGGTTTCTTAATCAAAAAGTTATGTTTTGTTTCTGAAGCGCAAAAAATATTGACTCTGGAAGACCCTGTCTCTTTTTTTTTGTTTTTTGTTTTACATCATAATATTTTTCGGGTGCAATATTATCTATTATATTTAAGCACATTCAGAACATTCTCTAAATAATAATAAACTGAAAGAACTAGATTCACTTAAAGATAAAGATGATTTTCTTCGGCCTGAGACATGCACCAACACAGCGTTCCAAGTTTGAAACAGTTTAGTAAACGTAATATCCCGTGAACTCGAGTCTTAGGAAATGACGTGGTTCTTCAGTATTATTTATTGACGTTTGTAATCCATCCTCTAAAGTTGCCTTTATTATTGATGTGAGTTCTGTTAAGGACAGTGATATATCTGTGTGTGCAGAATAACATACAGCAGTCTGATTCATGTTATTGCCAAAGACAACCGTGGATAGAGATACTCTATCTCTACAGTTAATCTTCATCTTAGATAATACCATGGTCTGATTTAAAATGAATACTTTTCTATTTCTTTGGTCTTGAATTAATACTTTTTTATACACATGCAAACACACTTACACACACACACACACACACACACACACACACACACACACACACACACACACACACACACACACACACACACACACACAGTGATTAGAGCGTTGAGCCAATAACCGAAAGTTTGCTGAATCGAATCCCTGAGATGACATGGTAAAAAAAAACATGTCATTCTGCCCCTGAGCAAGGCAGTTAACCCACTGTTACCCAGGCGGCGTGGCTGTCGATTTACCCTTGTGTAGTCTTAACATTACGTATACTCCCCTTGTCCTAAGGGGTAAAAAAAAATTCACCCGCCTTCACTAAAATAAAGCAGCTTAATTGAATGTTAAACCCCAAATCTATTTTGCATGAAGAAACGTTGTGAATATCTGGGGTTTTCCCTCTTCACAATGCAGAAAGACTGCACTTAATCAGTGGACACCCCTTGTTTTTATTACAACACACCTGTCATAATTGTTTTCTTTACTAAAGTAGAGGTTTATTATTATTATTAGTATTGCTAAAGGTACTGCATAGGTGTAAACATCTGTTTTTTTTTTTAGCATGAGAGCACTTGTATAGCCAAAGAAAGTAGCAGAAATGTGCAGAAAGTAGTTTTGAATGCATTTTTATTGAAGGGAAACAATAACAGTCTTGAACTTTTTTTTGGCAACATAGTGATATATTGTTATATACTGTCCAATGAGGAATTACAAGTGCCTGTCCCAACTGCTCCGGGAACACCTTGCTCTTGTTCTGCTTATCAGGTATCCAGGTAGGGTTGATCTTGTTCCATATCACGAAGGCATTGTATGAGGACACATCAATGATGTTATGGAAGATGACCAGGGGCCAGCGGGCAGTCATTCTCCTGCAGCTGTAAGTTCCAATCACCTTGTTCAGGTTGTCCATGCCTCCATTGTTGTGGTAGTAGTCCAGGATGATGGCTGGCTTCCTGTCCTCACGATCACTGATCTCAGCCGTTTTGTGCAGTGTGCTCAGAAGGACCACATTCTTGGTTCCTCTTTGGGAGGTAAGAAACTAGAGTGGTGGTGATGGCAAACTTTGATGAGAAGGCCTCTCTCCCCCTTGTTGCGAGGAGTGCAGGGGGGAGCTCAGGCTTGTTCTTTCTAACTGTGCCAACCATGGTGATCTTCTTCAGATACCTCCTCCTCTTCTAAATCATTGTTCTCTTGTTCCTCCGGACATCTGAAAAAATCAGATCTACGACCTGTTGGGCACTGAAACGTGCACTCATGGCTTCAGCAAAGAGAGAACAGTGGGGTACTGTCATCTGCAGCACCTTTATTGCCTCTGACTGCATTCCCAATTAGTTGTCTGAAATTGTTTTTATTTTGTCTGAAATAGTTTTTTATTTTGTCTGAAATTGTTTTTTATTTTGTCTGTGAACTTGAGTCATGTGTGGGGTTGTGGAGGGGTCGTGGAGGGGAGATGCTGCACATGCACAAGAAAGTTTCAGTTCAATCAGCAGCACACAATCTACATTTATCATTGTGTGTGTGTGTGTCTTTGTGTTTTTTTTTGTGGTGTGTAAATTATTTAATAACTGCCGGGTCAAAAATGACCCTAAGACAATCTTTGTACCCTGGTGGTGTCCAGCTCTCATGGAAATATAAACAAAGGCGATGTTTCACTTTTTCTAATGTTGGGCTCACTCTAGGAAAAGTCATCAAATTTCAAGCTGAAAAAATATAATTTAGGGGGTTTTCTCTGCTGTTGAACATAGTGGTATCCTCCCTTTCTGTTGGACAACTGACTAGGTATCCTCCCTTTCTGTTGTACAACTGACTAGGTATCCCCCTTTCTGTTGTACAACTGACTAGGTATCCCCCTTTCTGTTGTACAACTGACTAGATATCCCCCTTTCTGTTGTACAACTGACTAGGTATCCTCCCTTTCTGTTGTACAACTGACTAGGTATCCTCCCTTTCTGTTGTACAGCTGACTAGGTATCCTCCCTTTCTGTTGTAGAACTGACTAGATATCCCCCCTTTCTGTTGTAGAACTGACTAGGTATCCCCCTTTCTGTTGGACAACTGACTAGGTATCCCCCTTTCTGTTGGACAACTGACTAGGTATCCTCCCTTTCTTTTGTACAACAGACTAGGTATCCTCCCTTTCTGTTGTACAACTGACTAGGTATCCTCCCTTTCTGTTGTACAACTGACTAGGTATCCTCCCTTTCTGTTGTACAACTGACTAGGTATCCTCCCTTTCTGTTGGACAACTGACTAGGTATCCTCCCTTTCTGTTGTACAACTGACTAGGTATCCTCCCTTTCTGTTGTACAACTGACTAGGTATCCCCCTTTCTGTTGTACAACTGACTAGGTATCCCCCTTTCTGTTGGACAACTGACTAGATATCTCCCTTTCTGTTGTACAACAGACTAGGTATCCCCCTTTCTGTTGGACAACTGACTAGATATCTCCCTTTCTGTTGTACAACAGACCAGGTACCCCCCTTTCCCTTTCTGTTGTACAACTGACTAGGCATCCCCCTTTCTGTTGGACAACTGACTAGATATCTCCCTTTCTGTTGTACAACTGACTAGATATCCCCCTTTCTGTTGTACAACTGACTAGGTATCCCCCTTTCTGTTGTATAACTGACTAGGTATCCCCCTTTCTGTTGTATAACTGACTAGATATCCCCCCTTTCTGTTGTACAACTGACTAGATATCCCCCCTTTCTGTTGTACAACTGACTAGATATCTCCCTTTCTGTTGTACAACTGACTAGGTATCCCCCTTTCCCTTTCTGTTGTACAACTGACTAGGTATCCCCCTTTATGTTGGACAACTGACTAGATATCTCCCTTTCTGTTGGACAACTGACTAGATATCTCCCTTTCTGTTGTACAACTGACTAGATATCCCCATTTCTGTTGTCCCCCTTTCAGCCATTTCCATCCAAATGGATCAATCAGCACCAACATGTGAAGTTCATAGGAGCATATCAAACTGGGTGTCAAATGAAAACTAAGAGTCTATATTTTGTGGGAAATGAATGCATAGAAACCATTTTCCATCTTGAACATTTGTCATAAAATAAAAGGCTTTGATTTCTGGTCAAACAGATGGAAAAAGGGGGTCTTAGAAAACATCTACCAGAAAAAAAGTTTTAAAAGTATCAGAAATACATCAAAACACAATAATATTGTAGTATAAAGACCCCTGCCAACTAATATTAACACATATTGCCTTGTGCCTTGTAATTCTGTTACCAAACACCCACTGATCTTTAAGATATATTCTAGTTTCTCTCGCTCATGAGGAGGGAGGATAATGAAAGTTCACAGGAGTAACAAGTAAAGGTAGACCTACCAATTAGTTATAGTGATTTTACTGATATCAAGTTTGTTTATGAATAATTAAGTGATTCAAACTTGTAATTCTGTTACCAAATTGGTAACGGAATTACCAAAACTGTACAGTAGAGTACAGTTTTTTAAAATTTGACCTTTATTTAACTAGGCAAGTCAGTTAAGAACAAAATCTTATTTTCAATGACGGCCTAGGAACGGTGGGTTAACTGCCTGTTCAGGGGCAGAATGACAGATTTGTACCTTGTCAGCTCAGGGGTTTGAACTTGCAACCTTCCGGTTACTAGTCCAAAGCTCTGACCACTAGGCTACCCTGCCGCCCCAGTTCAGTACTGTACAGTAAAGTTCAGTACTGTACAGTATAGTAGAGTAGAGTTGAGTACAGTACTGTACAATAGAGTACAGTTCAGTACAGTAGAGTACAGTATTCAGTACAGTAGAATACTGTACAGTTCAGTAGAGTATAGTACTGTTCAGTAGAGTATAGTACTGTACAGTTCAGTACAGTATAGTAGAGTCCAGTACAGTAGAGTCCAGTACTGTACATTAGAGTTCAGTACAGTAGAGTAGAGTTCAGTAGAGTAGAGCACACTAAATCAAATCAAATTTATTTATATAGCCCTTCGTACATCAGCTGATATCTCAAAGTGCTGTACAGAAACCCAGCCTAAAACCCCAAACAGCAAGCAATGCAGGTGTAGAAGCACGGTGGCTAGGAAAAACTCCCTAGAAAGGCCAAAACCTAGGAAGAAACCTAGAGAGGAACCAGGCTATGTGGGGTGGCCAGTCCTCTTCTGGCTGTGCCGGGTGGAGATTATAACACCAGAGTAGAGTACGGTACAATGTACAGTATTGGACATATTTACTGTACTGTACTGAACTCTACTGTGCTGTGTTGTACTGTACTCTGCTGTGCTGTACGGTGACGTCAAAACTTGTGAAACATAGACATTTATGATTGCTTCAGATTTTTCAATGTAACTTGTCCAAAGTAGTCCTTGTGCATAGTGCACAGTTTGTTAAACTTTAAAATCAAATGTTTTTTGTATGGCATACATGTTAAAGTGAAAAATCGGTGTCAAATCGCAATTCTGTTACAATGGATTTGCCCTTTTTTTTATTTTTTTAAAACCCTTAATGAAAGGGTTTTCATTCAACTTTTTTTTTTAAATATGGGGTTGTGGACCATGTAAGAATGAGATACAGACAGCCCCAAATATTGGTACGATTAGAATACTTGTTTTTTTGGACAAGATCATCCATTTGGCGTCAGTCTGTCTGTGAATTTAACCTGAGTGTTGTTTTTCTGACTCAGATTTGAGTAGAGATATGTTGTGTCCACATGACACTTGATTGCTGTCCAACATTCTGGGACACAGTCAGACTCACACACCTTCAAAGGCAGACTAGTCTTCCTGTTTTGTCTATTGGTGCTTGGAAGGGGAGAGGGTTAGGGTTTAGAGATTGAAAAGCAGGGGGGATGGTATAACACATAGCCTAAAATGTTATATAAAGAAGTATATAAGTATAGTGAGTTAGAGGGATGATGAATTGTCTAGATATTCATAACCCCCAGATCTCAGTATAGTGAGTTAGAGGGATGATGAATTGACTAGATATTCCTAACCCCCAGATCTCAGTATAGTGTGTTAGAGGGATGATGAATTGACTAGATATTCCTAACCCCCAGATCTCAGTATAGTGAGTTAGAGGGATGATGAATTGACTAGATATTCATAACCCCCAGATCTCAGTATAGTGAGTTAGAGGGATGATGAATTGACTAGATATTCCTAACCCCCAGATCTCATCCATGTTGACATTTCTTTAACTGCACAGTCCAAAAATGAATAATACAAAATGTAAAAATATATATATATTTTAAATTCTAAGAAACCGTTAAACCCAATTCAATGCTCTCGAAATTTGAAATTTTACCAAAAATATGTCTGACAATGCAGCAAAAAGCTTATTTCTCTCAAATGTGTTTACATCCCTGTTAGTGAGCATTTATCCTTTGCCAAGATAATCCATCCACCTGAGAGGTGTGGCATATCAAGAAGCTGATTAAACCTCATGATCATTACACAGGTGCACCTTGTGCTGGGGGACAATAAAAGGCCATTTTCAAAATGTGCCGTTTTGTCACACAATACCACAGGTGAACTATGGTGTGAGGTTGGATCTATTCTAAACCAACATCAGGGGTGCGTCCCAAAATGACTCCTTATTCCATAAATAGTGCACTACTTTTGAGCAAAGACCTATTGGCCCTCGTCAAAAGTAGTGCACTCTGTAGGGAATAGGGTTTTTCAAAGAAAAATACTTCTCTGTTTGGGACAGGAAGTTAATTAGGACTATGCTGAATGACTGCTCTCGACTGTCTTCTGAGTGAGCCTAATGATAGGACATGGGGAAAGTCTAGATAAGACAAAGGGGACCGAGAGAGAATAATTATCTTCTGGGACCCCATCATTAACATGAAGAACAACATCCAAACACAGCCCGAGTGAAACATCCATAATGTTTTAGTCCAGTGACATCCATAATGGTGCTGTCCAGTCATCCAAACACTCCCAGAGTCCATAATGGTACTGTCCAGTCATCCAAACACATCCAGTCCATAATGGTACTGTCCAGTCATCCAAACACATCCAGTCCATAATGGTGCTGTCCAGTCATCCAAACACTCCCAGAGTCCATAATGGTACTGTCCAGTCATCCAAACACATCCAGTACATAATGGTACTGTCCAGTCATCCAAACACTCCCAGAGTCCATAATGGTACTGTCCAGTCATCCAAACACATCCAGTCCATAATGGTACTGTCTAGTCATCCAAACACATCCAGTCCATAATGGTACTGTCCAGTCATCCAAACACTCCCGGAGTCCATAATGGTACTGTCCAGTCATCCAAACACTCCCGGAGTCCATAATGGTACTGTCCAGTCATCCAAACACATCCAGTCCATAATGGTACTGTCAAGTCATCCAAACACTCCCGGAGTCCATAATGGTACTGTCCAGTCATCCAAACACTCCCGGAGTCCATAATGGTACTGTCCAGTACAGTTACAAGGAAGTGACTTGTATCACGTAAATGAATAGATGGCCTGTGTGTCATATCTATCATAGTCATGAAATGCATATATTTGACCATGCCTTGTTATTTTATACACACAATTATACTTTGTATCAAATTTGGTCAAATGTCTAACTTTCTAAATTGAATTAAAAACTCAAATGATTTGGGACTCACAATGTAAAAAATGAGACGATAACGATATTTTCAGTCTTCAAAAATAAACTTTGAACTTGTTAAATTAGTTGGAAGAATCTGTAGTATATTCTGTCCATAACATGATCCCAAAACACTAGGTCCACGTGAAACCTCCTCAAACCCAAAACACATCAGTTTGAGTTCTGCTCAGGGGGTCTTGACCTTCATTTATAATGTGGGTCAAAACAAACAGTGTTGCAGTGGTCTGGAATGTTGTGTCTGGTCAGATCTGATTAAAACCATAACAAGGAGACTTCAAACTAAAATACTAAATTAAGAGAAAAAAAATAGCAAGTTTTAAAAGCAACGCGTGTTTATTTCCAACTCTATCTCATACCAATTTGTGCATAACTGTAAAACAATTTCCGTCAGCAGCTCACTTAGTGTTTTTCACATATAGTTGCTTGTCTTCTATTCGTGGCTCATCTGGCCTGTTTTTCTCACCTCTTATCAGAGGTCTGTAAGAGACCAGTTGGACCCCTGAGACAACATAGGAACGTTCACTCCTTTCCAAATCAACGTCCTCCTTCAGATCTTAGTCAAATCTCCTGAGAAAACCGTGCTTCTTCACCTGCATTGCTTGCTGTTTGGGGTTTTAGGCTGGGTTTCTGTACAGCACTTTGAGATATCAGCTGATGTACGAAGGGCTATATAAAATAAATTTGATTGATTGAAAAGACAAGTCTGCGTGGCTGAATCCTTTTTATTATTCATGGAGAATATTACGCTGATGCCTCTTACAGTGGACGTTAATGAATCCTGTTTATTATTAATGGAGAATAATTACGTTGATGCCTCTTTGTCATGTCCTGACCATAGAAAACCTGTATTTTCTATGGTAGAGTAGGTCAGGGCGTGACTAGGGGTTTTTGTTCTAGTTTATATTTTCTATGTGGGGTTCTAGGTTTGATTTTCTATGTTGGTGATTTGTATGATTCCCAATTAGAGGCAGCTGGTTATCGTTGTCTCTAATTGGGGATCATGCATTTAAGTAGCATTTTGTCCACCTGTGGGTTATGGGATGTTGTTTATGTATAAGTGTGTTTGAGCACTACATAGTCACGGGTCTTTGTAAGTTTGGTTATTTTGTGTTCAGTTTCACTTATTCATTAAAAGATGTGGAACTATACTCACGCTGCGCCTTGGTCCGACCATCATTATTAAGAACATCGTGATACTCTTACAGTGGACGTTAATGAATCCTGTTTGTTATTATGGAGAATATTTCGTTGCTGCCTCAGTGGACATTAATGTTAGGTTGGCTGTTTAATCTGAATATCTCTGTGTGACAATGTTACCACTGGTAGACATCAGAGCCTCGCTTAAACACAGCAATTTACTTTTTTCACGCACACACACACACATTTTCTTATAGTAAGCCCTATCTTCCTCCTTTCTCTCTCTCTACCCGCCCTCAGCCAGAGAGAAGGTGGGTCCCAAGCCCATGGGCTACCCAGTGATTGGCTCAGACTTCTGCATCAAGCTGAAGGAGCCAACCAATGGTCTCCAAACAGGGGACTCAATCGCAGACTCCATCGACCTATCGGGCAAGAACAAGAAGCGTCGTAACCGTACCACGTTCAGTACCTTCCAGTTGGAGGAGCTGGAGAAAGTGTTTCAGAAGACTCACTACCCTGACGTTTATGCCCGGGAACAGCTGGCTCTTAGGACCGAACTGACAGAGGCCCGTGTACAGGTAATCCCCCTCTTCATCACATCCTACACATCCTACAGTCCCCTATCCTGGCTGCTACAGTAACTATCTCAGTCCCCTATCCTGGCTGCTACAGTAACTATCTCAGTCCCCTATCCTGGCTGCTACAGTAACTGTCTCAGTCCCCTATCCTGGCTGCTACAGTAACTGTCTCAGTACCCTATCCTGGCTGCTACAGTAACTATCTCAGTCCCCTTTCCTGGCTGCTACAGTAACTATCTCAGTACCCTATCCTGGCTGCTACAGTAACTATCTCAGTACCCTATCCTGGCTGCTACAGTAACTGTCTCAGTACCCTATCCTGGCTGCTACAGTAACTGTCTCAGTCCCCTTTCCTGGCTGCTACAGTAACTATCTCAGTCCCCTATCCTGGCTGCTACAGTAACTATGTCAGTCCCCTATCCTGGCTGCTACAGTAACTATCTCAGTACCCTATCCTGGCTACTACAGTAACTGTCTCAGTTTGCAACTGTAGTAGTTTGCAGTACCATCCTGAAAACAGTTAATACATCCAGATTATAGGCAACAATATTTATGTACAGAAATGCAAAGTAGAACTGCTGCTCAGTCCTTTCAAATTAAGATTTTTGTTTGTTGCCTTACGACAAACTTTGGCATTTGAAAGTGAATTACGGTAAGTGGCAGATGTCCTCTGATCCCTTTCTCTCTCTCTCCATTCAGGTGTGGTTCCAAAACCGCCGGGCCAAGTGGAGGAAGAGGGAACGCTATGGGAAGATCCAGGAGGTGCGAAACCACTTTGCTGCTACATACAATATCTCCACCTACCAGGTACACACTGACACACATAGTTCACTTTGCTGCTGCTACATATGATATCTCCACCTACCAGGTACAAACTGACACACATAGTTCACTTTGCTATTACATATAATATCTCCATCTACCAGGTACACACTGACACACATAGTTCACTTTGCTACTAAAGATATCTCCACCTACCAGGTACACACTGACATACACAGTTCACTTTGCTTCTAAAGATATCTCCACCTACCAGGTAAACACTGACACACATAGTTCACTTTGCTACTACATATGATATCTCCACCTACCAGGTACTGTCTTCCGACAGGTGGCATCACTCCTACGCACGCTCATCCCTCAATCTAATCTGACGTACTCTCTTCCTCTCTAGATGCAGAGCAACCTGTGGCCAGGAGCTGGTGCAGCAGGGGGCGGGGGGTCCGGCGGGGGCTGTGTCCTGAGCCCTGACACCATGTCTTCCTCTTGTATGAGCCCCTACCCCCATCCCCACAGCAACCTCTCCTCCATGGGCTTCATGGGCATGCCCCCGTCCTCCAGCCACCCCCACCACCCTCACCATCACCCCCCACACCACCCTGGCATCAATAGCCTCTACTCTCTCCACAGCTTCCCTGGGGCCCTCGGGGGCCACTCCTTTGAGCCGGGGCCCGAGACAGAGTATAAGCCATCCAGCCTGTTGGCCCTGCGGATGAAGGCTAAGGACCCTGGGAGTCTTCTATCCTGGCCTACATGATCACCACAGTGTCAGGGCCCTACTATGTACTGACTGAGCCAATGTACACACACACACATTCAAACTCAATCTTGTATACTAGCTACCCCATGGATAGTTATGGCCATGTGTTTGTGTTACTGCATGTTGATAACAGCAGAAGTCAAAACTCTCTCCTGTGGTTCACTATAATATGTATACACACACTCTGCTATTTTTCTCCCGAAAACGTAAACCCACAGACTTCAAAAACATGACATGAACTCAACCTTTGAGTTTGTTAGGTATTTTATCCCTGGGCATTTCCATGTAAAAAGGACGAACATATAAAGTTAATACAAACAGGTAAAACTGGGTGTCAAATGAAAACTAAGAGTCTATATTTTGTGGGAAATGAATGCATAGAAACCATTTTCCATCTTGAACATTTGTCATAAAATAAAAGGCTTTGATTTCTGGTCAAACAGATGGAAAAAGGGGGTCTTAGAAAACATCTACCAGAAAAAAAGTTTTAAAAGTATCAGAAATACATCAAAACACAATAATATTGTAGTATAAAGACCCCTGCCAACTAATATCAACACTTACTTTTAGTTTTGGTTAAATGTACCATCTGCAAGTATAATAAATATTTCCTTTGTAATTGTGATTTGTAATTCCGTTACCAAACAGCCACATATCTCCTTCATGAGACATACCAATTAGTTATAGTGATTTTACTGATATCAAATTTTGTTTTTGACGTATTAAGTGATTAAAATTTGTAATTCGAAATACCAAGCAATCTGTAACGTAATGACTGCAACTGAATTGGCTACGATAGGAAATCGTAGTAGTCACAAACCACAGTTGGATCACCTGTTACTGTCCTCCCTTCCACTGACATTCTGTTATGTTCAGCTCATAGTGTCTCCTGCTTACTGTCCTCTCTTCCACTGACTGTTATATTCAGCTCATAGTGTCTCCTGCTTACTGTCCTCCCTTCCACTGACTGTTATGTTCAGCTCATAGTGTCTCCTGTTACTGTCCTCCCTTCCACTGACTGTTACGTTCAGTTCATAGTGTCTCCTGTTACTGTCCTCCCTTCCACTGACATACTGTTATATTCAGCTCATAGTGTCTCCTGTTACTGTCCTCCCTTCCACTGACTGTTATGTTCAGCTCATAGTGTCTCCTGTTACTGTCCTCCCTTCCACTGACTGTTATGTTCAGCTCATAGTGTCTCCTGTTACTGTCCTCCCTTGTACTGACTGTTATGTTCAGCTCATAGTGTCTCCTGTTACTGTCCTCCCTTCCACTGACTGTTACGTTCAGTTCATAGTGTCTCCTGTTACTGTCCTCCCTTCCACTGACATACTGTTATATTCAGCTCATAGTGTCTCCTGTTACTGTCCTCCCTTCTACTGACTGTTATGTTCAGCTCATCATCTGGTGGTCAAAGCAAGAGTGCTAAAACAGTCTGTCCGGACAACCCCCCCCCCCCCCCTCCCCCCTTTCTCTTTCTGTCTCTCTCTCTCTCTCTTTCTCTCCCTTTCCCTCTGTCTGTCTCACTCTCTCTGTCTGTCTGTCTGTCTGTCTGTCTCTCTCACTCTCCAGTTAATGTTACTACTCCCACCTCTTACTGACACCTACCCATGAGCACCCTCTCTTTCCATTTACTGTAACAAGCATTCTAATCCACTGAGCACCGACCAACACAGGATGTCCATGTAGGACAGTGGAGTACAGTGCAGTACAGTACAGTGGAGTGCAGTACAGTACAGTGGAGTACAGTGCAGTACAGTACAGTGGAATACAGTGCAGTACAGTGGAGTACAGTGCAGTACAGTGGAGTGCAGTACAGTACAGTGGAGTACAGTGCAGTACAGTACAGTGGAATACAGTGCAGTACAGTTGAGTACAGTGCAGTACAGTACAGTGAGTTGTACTGAACTAAACTCTACTTTACTGTAGTGAACTCTACTGTACTGTTAAATAGTTTTGGTAATTTACACATGTTATTGCAGGTGCAGTAATGCCTAACAATACAAACAATACACACAAATTCCCAAAATAAAAATAAAGAAATTAAGAAATATGCGAATGAGCAATGTCAGACTCCAGAAAATAAATATACAGTATATATATATACACTACCGTTCAAAAGTTGAGTCACTTAGAAATGTCCTTGTTTTTTGCACATTTTTGTCCATTAAAATGACATCAAATTGATCAGAAATACAGTGTAGACATTGTTAATGTTGTAAATTACTATTGTAGCTGGAAACGGCAGATTTTTTTATGGAATATCTACATAGGCGTACAGAGGCCCATTATCAGCAACCATCACTCCTGTGTTCCAATGGCACGTTGTGTTAGCTAATCCAAGTTTATCATTTTAAAAGGCTAATTGATCATTAGAACACCCTTTTGCAATTATGTTAGCACAGCTGAAAACTATTGTGCTGATTAAAGAAGCAATACAACTGGCCTTCTTTAGACTAGTTGAGTATCTGGAGCATCAGCATTGTAGGTTCGATTACAGGCTAAAAAAATTACCAGAAACAAAGAACTTTCTTCCGAAACTCGTTAATCTATTCTTATTTTGAGAAATTAAGGCTTTTCCATGTGAGAAATTGTCAAGAAACTGAAGATCTCGTACAACGCTGTGTACTACTCCCTTCACAGAACAGCACAAACTGGTCCTAACCAGAATAGAAAGAGGAGTGGGAGGCTCCGGTGCACAACTGAGCAAGAGGAGAATTACATTAGAGTGTCTAGTTTGACAAACAGATGCCTCACAAGTCTTCAACTGGCAGCTTCATTAAATAGTACCCGCAAAATACCAGTCTCAACGTCAAAAGTGAAGAGGCGAAAACATTGTTTTCTTCATAAATCTATACACAGTACCCCATAATGACCATGTGAAAACAGGTTGTTAGACATTTTAGCAAATGTATTAAACATAAAAAACAGAAATAACTAATTTACATAAGTATTCTGACCCTTTTCTATGAGACTCGAAATTAAGCTCACGTGCATCCTGTTTCCATGGATCATCCTTGAGCAGTTTCTACAACTTGATTGGAGTCCACCTGTGGTAAATTCAATTAATTGGACATGATTTGGAAAGGCACACCACTGTCTACATAAGCTCCCACAGTTGACAGGGCACGCCAGATGTGTCAAAATAAAAAGCAGACATTGAATATCCCTTTGAGCATGGTGAAGTTGTTAATAACACTTTGGATGGTGTATCAATACACCCAGTCACTAGAAAGATATAGGCGTCCTTCCTAACTCAGTTGCCGGAGAGGAAGGAAACCGCTCAGGGATTTCACTATGAGGCCAATGGTGACTTTAAAACAGTTAAGAGTTTAATGGCTTTAATAGGAGAAAACTGTAGATTAATCAACAACATTGTAGTTACTCCACAATGATAACCTAATTGACAGAGTGAAAAGAAGGAAGTACAGAATAAACAATATTCCTACACAACATCCAGGTTTGTCCATTGAGGTGTGCTGAGGGAGTGGCTCTGTGTGTGTGTGTGGTGTGTATGTAGCAGTATAGCTGGCCTCACATCAAGAGGCCTTCGGATGGCACCCCATGCATCAGTTTAAAGTGGTAGGCCTATTAATGAAAAACTAACTGAGCGACTGCACTATGTCATTGATGATGAAGTGTAGGCCGGCTATCAGGCATCCCTCCAGAGTCCCCGCTCCGTATTGAGAATGCAGGGTCTACCTAGTTCACATCTGGCAACAGAGAGGGTCAACCCAAAAACTCAAATGAATGATGAGCTATGAAGAAATTGGGGTTATAATTCCCTGGGCGTTTCTAAATGATAATTTTGATTGATTTTCCACATTACACATGGGTTTCAATGACCCAGGGAAAGCCTTCATGAGTTATTGTAACTCATGGAGACAATGGCCGAACGTGCACAAAGATGTTGGAGTTCAGACATGACGTCATTGTTTTAAACATATCCAAATGGTTTTCAAACTAAGGCATGGTTCAATGCGCCAATAAATCCTCACAATCCACTTTACATTTTATTTTTTAAATTAGCGATGTCTTGGCGCTAATATTGAGATCATGTATACTGTGATAATGACCCATACAAAAATAAATGTAATGGAGAGCAATGTATAAGAAGGGATTGGTGGTAAATGCATGGCCTTGTCATTTTTATACACCACCGTTATTGGGGTCTCCTTAGACCAGAGGGAAGAGTGGCCCCTACTGGCCCTCCAACAACACTTCCAGCAGCATCTGGTCTCCCATCCAAGGGTCGAACATGCCCAACCCTGCAGGGCAGTTTAGCTTCAGAGGCAAACAAGCCAGCAGTAGGATGCAGCAGGATGGTGTGGTTGCTGGCTGCTATTGATTGGAGGAAGATGAAGATAACTACATGCTCTTTCTGTGCGTAATGTCTTCTCATCAATGGCTGGTGGTGCTCTGAACTGTAGAGTTGCGTGGCACCACCCCATCTGGTAAACATGACAAGATGGTAAACATGACAAGATGATGAACATGACAAGATGATGAACATGACAAGATGCCCAATACGTGTCAGCTAGCCATACCGGACAATCTGGGAGATTTTTTTTGGTAATGCATCTTCTCTGGGTTAAAATGATTTACAGTGAAAGACAGATCCTTCAAAGCTACATTGCTTCCCCAAGTGGTTAGATTGCTATGGGCAAATATTTGGTGCTCTCTCTCTTACTCCCATCCTCCCTTCCCTCTCATTACTTCAGTACTATGACAGCAATGCTGGAACAGATTAGATGCCAGCCAGCCCCCTCCCGGCCTCCCCTGATCTGTGCCTTGTTTTGTGTAAGCCGACATGTGGTTTCAATAGAGGTGCTGAGCATAGTAGAGGGAGTGAAAAGCAAACCCGTCAGAGACACTTTCCACACCCACATACAGCTTTCAAATTCCAGCCAGACCCTAGGAGACAGCAGCAGCGCCATATTCATTAGGCACCAAATGGAAGAAAGCAGACGGAAACAGGGAGGGACGACTACTTGGACTTGTGCAATAAGAAATGCACATTTTCATTTTCTGTTTCAGACTGTTTTAAAACATTTTCCCAATGAATACACCCCGGCATTCACTCTCCAGCTGCACAGTCCCAGCACTGATTAAACCTCAGATGAAGTGGAAGAGATAAGAGGAGCCTTCAGAACAGAGCAGAAATTAAGGAGACGGATGAATGGTCTGTGGAAACCAAGCAGAGGAAATAGTGTAATAGCGTATAGGCCTCCGACTCACAATGAATGAGTCATGTGGTCTCTCAAAGTAACATTTACTGTTATGTTTAAAGGTGAGGTATCAGACTCTCAAAATAGAGGTGTTAAACTATAAAAAACAGACAACATTACACATTACATAGGATGATGCAGTGAAATTGACATGTAAAATGTGCTTTACTTCAGGCGATTGTAAAAAACGCCAGTCAGTACAGTGAGTACTATAAACGTTTTGTATTAAAATGACAGTAGTTCCTCATCTGTCCCTATTCATTGCAAAATACTCTGGAGACAAGATGACTCAACATTTCTCTAAAGCCTGGTCAGTCAGAGTGAAAATGAACTATTTTAACCGGAAAATAGTGTGTAGAGCTCATTGAATTAGCTACTTAAGTTGCATTCCAAGTAAACTCAGGAGTACAGGGGTACAGGAGCTAGTGCATCTTAACTCAGTAAACCAGGCTAAAATATGCAGGCCTACCCTGAGTTGCTGTTTATCATTAGTGCAACAGAGTCATCCATCAAAAACACCATAGAGCGGAAAATGGCTTAGGTCCTAGGTGTGTGACAAACGTTCCTCATCCATGTCCGACACACACACACACACACACACACACACACACACACACACACACACACACACACACACACACACACACACACACACACACACACACACACACACACACACACACGCACAGGCTCTTTATTCGGGGTCATTGGGTGAGGGCTGTCACTGGCGCCTGTACATACATATATTAACCTCATTACCCAAAGAAATACCTCTGAACGTGTCATTAAATCTGCAAAGCTGTCGTTCCGACCGTAGTTTCAAGAAGTACACCAAGCTTTTGATCTATGCCACAGACGTACCTTGACTGCCCTGAATCATAAACTAGTGATGCCGTGTCTGTGCTGCTATTCTGAACTCTCACATCATGCTCATGATCAGGCATCTAAGCCACAGGAGGCTGCTGAGGGGAGGAAAGCTCATAGTAATGGCTGGAATGGAGTGAATGGAATAGCATCAAACATACAGAAACCATGTGTTTAATGTGTTCAATGCCATTCCATTCAAGCCTGTCCTCCCCCCAATTAACTGCTGTGATCTAGGCCAGTAATCATTAAGTATCTCAGATTAGGAGTGCAGATCTAGGATCAGTTTAGCATTATTATAATTTGAGATTTAAAAAAAAAATGAATAAAATCATAAAATATAAGGGCAGGGGGAAACTGATCCTATAACAGCAATCGTACTCTGAGAAGCTTGTTGTGATTAATCGGCATTAACAGTTTTGTGCCTATAAGCTCATAATTGCCAGCATGCGGTGTAGGCCTAAAGGGCCCTACTGTAACTGTCAACATGAGAGGTAATAGAATTAAGGTGAGAGAGAGAGAGCTCAGCTATAAGTGTCAGGTTGCTTTGGGTTTTATTTCAAAGGAGAGAGAAGAAAGGGTAGAGTGGATTTTAGCAGCTGATCTGAAGGGGGGGGGGGGGTGAAGTTAATACCTAGTTAAGACTTACTAGGTATCAAAAAACACTGCTATCAAAACATCGAACATCTCATTACATCGAACACCCCCCCCCCCTCCACTCTTCTGGGTAGGCTTTCCACTAGATGTTGGAACAATGCTGTGTGGACTTGCTTCCATTCAGTCACAAAAGCATTAGTGAGGTCGGGCACTAATGTAGTAAGGCGATTAGGCC
Source organism: Oncorhynchus mykiss (assembly GCF_057628025.1). Lineage (NCBI taxonomy): Eukaryota > Metazoa > Chordata > Actinopteri > Salmoniformes > Salmonidae > Oncorhynchus > Oncorhynchus mykiss. The sequence continues at coordinate 74,240,028 of NC_143037.1, forward strand.
TGGCTCGCAGTCGGCGTTCCAATTCATCCCAAAGGTGTGTGATGGGGTTGAGGTCAGGGTTCTGTGCAGGTCAGGCAAGTTCTTCCACACCAATCTCGACAAACCATTTCTGTGCACGGGGACATTGTCATGCATAAACAGGAAAGGGCTTTCCCCAAACTGTTTCCACGAAGTTGGAAGCACAGAGTCGTCTAGAATGTCATTGTATTGAACTAAGACGCCTAGCCCAAACCATTAAAAACAGCCCTTGACCATTACTCCTCCTCCATCAAACTTTACAGTTGGCACTATGCATTCGGGCAGGTAGTGTTCTCCTGCCATCAGCTAAACCCAGATCCATCCGTTGAACTGCCAGATGGTGAAGCGTGATTCATCACTCCAGAGAACATGTTTCCAGAGTCCAATGGCTGCGAGCTTTACACCACTCCAGCCGACGCTTGGCATTGCACATGGTGATTTTAGGCTTGTGTGTGGCTCCTCGGCCATGGAAACCCATTTCCTGCAGCTTGCAATGAACAATTATTATTATTGTGCTGACATTGCTTCAAGAGGCAGTTTGGAGCTTGGTAGTGAATGTTGCACCCGAGGAAAGACGATTTTTACACTCTCTGTGAGCTTGTGTGGCCTACCACTGAGCCGTTGTTGCTCCTAGACGTTTCCACTTCACAATAACAGCACTTACAGTTGACTGGGGCAGCTCTAGCAGGGCAGGAATTTGACAAACTGACTCATTGAAAAGGTGGCATCCTATGATGGTGCCACGTTGAAAGTCACTGAGCTCTTATTTTGATTGAACATTTATTTAACTAGGCAAGTCAGTTAAGAACAAATTCTTATTTACAATGACGTCCTACCCTGGCCAAACCCTCCCCTAACCCGGATGACGCTGGGCCAATTGTGCGCCGCCCTATGGGACTCCTGATCACGGCCGGTTGTGATACAGCTCGGGATCTAACCAGTTTCTGTAGTGACACCTCTAGCACTGAGATGCAGTGCCTTAGACCGCTGCGCCACTTGGTAGCAAAGTACGGGAAATTCTACTGCCATTATTTGTCTTTGGAGATTGCATGACCGTCCGCTCGATTTTATACACCGGTCAGCAACGGGTGTGGCTAAAATAGCTGAATCCACTAATTTGAAGGTGTGTCCACATACTTTTGGTCCTGTAGTGTATGTCAATCTTGAAAAAACTAACAATGATAACCAGTTAACACATAGGCCTGCCTACTTAGTACAATCGACCCCATCCCAAGGGGAAACACTGACCAAAACTAAGGTTCATACCCTGTCACATACAGGCCGATATAGGCCTACTGAGACTGACTATTGGCTGTCTTATAAACATTTTGACCAAATTCACTTTAAGTATATTCTGAAAAACACAACACGTACAGTAGTTAATGTATTTGCTTAAGCCGCTACTGCATGGTTACAAGACACTAACCACTGCATGGTTACAAGTAAGTTTTAGTATGCTACTCAGATGGCACCATCATGTGGAGAGATTGCAAAAGTACCGCTTTAGACAGAGAAAATTGGAAATTTAAAAAATATTGTCAATTTTCTAACCCCACTGAAATAGTTTTATACAATTAATAAAAAAAAAACTCTCACAATGCATGCCTTTTAAAAACCTAGCGCAAAATAGAATGGTGTTGTATTCCTCATTTGTGCAGTGTTTTACAAAAAATGTGTAGTACACTTTATTATGATCAATAATACTAGTTATTTTAAAACATAGATAACTAAATATAGAACGCATGCTAAACAACTTTTAACCAAAACAAATATTGTTCGAGTTTCTGTTATTTCTGATTTGACTGACATCCACTGTAAACATGGTGGTTGTTTTCCACACAGTTTTCAGTCCAATCAGCTCGAAGGGGCGGGCTCTGATAGAATTCTAGACAAAATGGCGGATGTTGTTGATTTGCGGCAGGGTCATTGATAATCGGAGTTCACCTTTTCACTGATTTACTGCAAGACATTATACAGAAATAATATACGACAAGTCATAATCGTTGAATGGTGAGCTGCAATGAAAGGCAAAGAAAGGTCACCGATTAAAAAGCGTTCTCGGGCTTTGGATGATATCCGAGACAGGGGAGGAGGCCACCCGCCCAGCAAGAAAATGAGGGCTATCTCGGTTTCCAGTGGGAGTAATAATGGAAATAGCTCGACTAAAAGTGACGGAGGATCTACGAGAAGGAGTTTGTTGGGTGACAAGAGAGGCCGGGATTTTGATGGACATGTATCGAGTCGAACCGGTGGGAGTAACCATAGCTATCCCGTTGCTGCTGCAACCTCTACCGGTAAGAACCACAACCTGGGCTTGACACTCGATTTAGCCGCGGCAAGGACTAATGCTCGCGGCGAGCGTGTTCCGCCTCCACCTAACAACAACGAGAGTGAGTACAAAACTCTCAAAATCAGTGAACTGGGCACCCAGTTGAGCGATGAAGACATAGAAGATGGACTTTTCCACGAATTCAAAAAATTCGGGGACGTGAGTGTCAAAATAAGCCGCAGCAACGACGAGAGAATTGCGTTTGTCAACTTCAGAAAGCCCGAGGATGCCAGAGCTGCTAAACACGCACGGGGCAGGTTAGTACTTTATGACCGACCTCTGAAAATCGATGCAGTGTACATTAACAGGAGGAGAAGCCGTTCTCCAGTTGAGCGAGTTGACAGAGACCCATATGTTGGAGCCCTAGGCCACAGACACTTACACACCCAGAGACCCCTCTCCCCATCTGTGCTTGGATACAGAGACTACAGACTACAGCAGCTGGCCCTTGGGCGCCTCCCTCCTCCCCCACCCCCTCCTTTGCCCAGAGACCTAGAGCGGGAGAGGGAGTTTGCCCTGTTTGAAGCCAGGGTGCGCCCAGGTCCAGCTTTCATTGCAGAGAGAGCTTCTGCTTTCCGCGATGAGGATTTTATCTCCCCAGAGGATGACCAAAGAGCTAACAGAACGCTGTTTCTGGGCAACTTGGACATCACTGTCACAGAGACAGACCTGAGACGGGCCTTCGACAGGTTTGGGTTGATAACAGAGGTGGATATTAAGCCCACACGTGGACAGACCAGCACATACGGGTTCCTCAAGTTTGAGAATCTCGACATGGCCCACCGCGCCAAACTCACCATGTCTGGGAAGATAGTGGGCCGTAACCCCATAAAGATTGGCTATGGTAAGGCCACCCCTACCACACGCCTATGGGTGGGTGGGCTCGGACCCTGGGTCCCCCTAGCAGCATTGGCCAGAGAGTTTGACCGCTTTGGTACAATAAGGACCATTGACTACAGAAAGGGGGACACCTGGGCTTATATACAGTACGAGAGCCTTGACGCTGCTCAGGCTGCGTGCACGCACATGCGTGGCTTCCCTCTGGGTGGGCCTGAGAGGAGACTTAGGGTGGACTTTGCAGACACAGAGCACCACTACCAGCAGCAGTTCCTTCAGCCTCTTCCTCTACCCTCCTTCGACATGGTGGCAGAGGCTTTCATCCACCGCGCCATAGCTGAGCCCCTGAGGGACAGGGAAAGGACTCCACCGCTGCTCCACTTCAGAGAGAGAGAACTGGGTTTCCCCGGGGCCGAGTGGCCCCCCATCCCGGCTATGCGTGAGCGTGTACGTCCCGGGACCTTTGAGCCGCTGGAGCGGGACCGGCGGCCGGGAGGGAGGGAGCCCTGGTCTCTGGAGCGAGAGCTGGCGGGGCGCGGCTGCGACCCAAGACGGAAACGACACCTTATGGATGACGGTCGCCATCTTGACGTCTCTCCTGACAGCACTGACCGCACGGCACGCCGACACCGAGGGGGTCCAACCCCAGATGGTAGCCCCAACGGGGGCCGCTTCAGTGACTCAGAGCGTACCCCTCGTGGCGGCGGCGACAGACCCTCCCCTGGACGAGACCGTCGCCTCAGTCTGGAGCATCCTGGCGGGGGAGACAGGAGACTAAAGAGCCTGGGGAGTCTTGCCGAAAGAGGGGCCTCCAGCAGTGGCCTCTCATCCTCAGCAGGGGAACGGAAACGTAAAGCCGGCGACAGCAGCAGCAAAGGACCCGGAGCTAAGAGGGATCGCTCCTCAGACCAGGGCGGCTCTAAAGGCAGTCAGTCATCCAAGCTGAGCCTGGCCTGGCACGGCATGCTCCTCCTGAAGAACAGCAACTTCCCCGCCAACATGCACCTCCTGGAGGGTCACCAGGGCGTGGCCAAGGACCTCCTCGTCGACGGCCCCACGGGGAGACAGGTTGGGGAGCTCAAGATCACCCAGCGTCTCCGCCTCGACCAGCCCAAGCTGGACGAGGTCTCCAGACGCATTAAAGCGGCCGGCCCCGGCGGCTACGCCGTCCTCCTGGCGGTTCCCGGTTCCGGCGGCGAGGAGGTGTCGTCGACGGACCCTGCAGCTTCCACCCAGCGTCCTCTCCGAAATCTGGTGTCCTACCTGAAACAGAAGCAGGCAGCCGGAGTCATCAGCCTGCCCGTTGGAGGCAGCCGGGATAAGGACCACCAGGGTGTTCTCCATGCGTTCCCTCCCTGTGAGTTCTCACAGCAGTTCATTGATGCCTCGGCTAAAGCTCTGGCCAAAACCGACGAGGACTATCTGGTGATGGTCGTGGTGCGAGGTCCATCATAACCACAATCAGATAGAGGAAGGAAAACATCAATGATATTGTAAAAAAAAGGAAAAAAAACTACTATTGCATGCTGTGTGTTGCGTTCTGCCTCATGGGGTGCTACTAGAGAGTAGGGTTATGGGGAGGATAGGCTATGTCACTATTTTTCCCCACCAAAATAAGTATAAAATGTCCCCCTGAAAGTCAACAAATGTGTAATTTTGGAACCCTGTTTTATAAAGGGTGTGATCGTTTCTAGCCAGTATATGCAGAAACAATTCTGCTGGAATATTATAAAAGGGGGGGACATTCTATGAATAAAATGAAAAATCTACTGTAATTTAAAATGAGGTATAATGGCCCCCTTTTTTTTTTGTTTTCATTTAGGAAAACTTGAACCAACCGCTGTTTGTAAAAGTTGAAACTTCTCTCTTAAGATTTGCTCTGCTGTTAGTGTTTGGTTGTATTATGTAAACGTTATACTACTTTATGCTTATTACAATCAGTTGGCGTCATTTAAAGTTCATTATATATTTTTAGCAAAATAGTCACCTCAAAACCCTTTGTTAAATAACCATTTCTTTATTCTAAATGTCACATTTTGAGAGAGATACCATCAGGCCCTGTTTTGACTGGTATGGTGAGGCTATAAATCATTCCGTTTGGATTTCTCATAAAAAAAATAATGATTGGGGACATTAATGTTGGGATATGTCCTTACTGGCTTTTCTCTAATACATGAACATGTTCTAAACCTAGAAATCTGAATGTACCTATATGCACGGTAGGCTATCTGGTGTTCGGTTACACCTGGTGTTTTACCCTGTGTAAACTGGTTCGGTTACACCTGGTGTTTTACCCTGTGTAAACTGGTTCGGTTACACCTGGTGTTTTACCCTGTGTAAACTGGTTCGGTTACACCTGGTGTTTTACCCTGTGTAAACTGGTTCGGTTACACCTGGTGTTTTACCCTGTGTAAACTGGTTCGGTTACACCTGGTGTTTTAACCTGTGTACCTGGTTCGGTTACACCTGGTGTTTTACCCTGTGTCACTGGTTCGGTTACACCTGGTGTTTCACCCTGTGTAACTGGTTCGATTACACCTGGTGTTTCACCCTGTGTCACTGGTTCGATTACACCTGGTGTTTTACCCTGTGTAACTGGTTCGGTTACACCTGGTGTTTTACCCTGTGTAAACTGGTTCGGTTACACCTGGTGTTTTACCCTGTGTAAACTGGTTCGGTTACACCTGGTGTTTTACCCTGTGTCACTGGTTCGGTTACACCTGGTGTTTTACCCTGTGTAAACTGGTTCGGTTACACCTGGTGTTTTACCCTGTGTAAACTGGTTCGGTTACACCTGGTGTTTTACCCTGTGTAAACTGGTTCGGTTACACCTGGTGTTTTACCCTGTGTAAACTGGTTCGGTTACACCTGGTGTTTTACCCTGTGTAAACTGGTTCGGTTACACCTGGTGTTTTACCCTGTGTAAACTGGTTCGGTTACACCTGGTGTTTTACCCTGTGTAAACTGGTTCGGTTACACCTGGTGTTTTACCCTGTGTAAACTGGTTTGGTTACACCTGGTGTTTTACCCTGTGTAAACTAGTTCGGTTACACCTGGTGTTTTACCCTGTGTAACTGGTTTGGTTACACCTGGTGTTTTACCCTGTGTAACTGGTTCGATTACACCTGGTGTTTCACCCTGTGTAACTGGTTCGGTTACACCTGGTGTTTTACCCTGTGTAATTGGTTCGGTTACACCTGGTGTTTTACCCTGTGTCACTGGTTCGGTTACACCTGGTGTTTTAGCCTGTGTAACTGGTTTGGTTACACCTGGTGTTTTACCCTGTGTAAACTGGTTCGGTTACACCTGGTGTTTTACCCTGTGCAAACTGGTTCGGTTACACCTGGTGTTTCACCCTGTGTAACTGGTTTGGTTACACCTGGTGTTTCACCCTGTGTAATTGGTTTGGTTACACCTGGTGTTTTATCCTGTGTCACTGGTTTGGTTACACCTGGTGTAATTGGTTTGGTTACACCTGGTGTTTTACCCTGTGTAACTGGTTCGGTTACTCCTGAAAATCCTGTGTGTTCATGGAATGGTTAACGGAACACTACAAAGTGGATTGTGACGACAATGTGTAACGGAGGTTGAAACACCTATACATGGGTTTTAGTTGCTGAGTGTAAATTCTTAACTTGGCTGTGGTGTAGCTTAAATACAGTGTGTTCAATCGGTTTTCAGATGTGTTTTAATGTTTAAGCAACTCTCCAGTAATATTTGGGCATATTGAGAGGCTGAATGAGGAATTTAGAAGTGATTTTTTTTTTGCCCAGCTAATATAGATGGGTCCCATCAATGCAATGACGCGACAAACATATAGTCTACTAAGAGAGATGCTAAGGGTAGATTTTATTGTGTACATTGTCTTTAGCACCACTTGACTCTTGGTAGTACGTTGTGACCTATAACCTTTGACCTATAATGTGTGATAAGATTACGCTAGAGAAAAAAACTGACTTTTATTTGTTGGTCCGGTTTCATTCAATCAACATGCTTTGTCGCCAAGTTTGTCTAAATATGACAATATCTTAATGCTATTTGCTAACAAATGATATACAGTAAACCTAATAATCAATCAGTAAAAGGGGTATTCAATATATAAACTGATCATTTAGTTTTTTTTTGGGGGGGGGGGGGGGATTGTACGTTTTTATAAGTTGTAGTGCTATTATGTCCCCTTTGTCAGCCAACAGTTATATTTTTAAGACCTATATTTATAGCCTACTGTTGGTACCAGTATATGACTGTTTCTTAAAAGAAGGTTTTAAGATGAGGTTGGTTTAGTTTTATCTGTTGACAAAATTGTCTGAGAAAAAAAAAAGGATGTATTTGTCTCCCAAGTTCACTGCCTCAAATGTGGACTTTTTTTTTATTTTTATGGCTTTAAAACCTTTACAGGAAACTCTGAAGAGAAGGAAACTACTTAGTGTTTGTAACATTTTCACTGAGAAGGCAGCTTTTAAGTTGTGGTGTCATTTTGTGTTGTTTAAAGTGGAATAATTAGGACCCTCTCGCTTTGTGCTTGCCTACCTGATTTCATTGGGAAGACAAGAAATGGAAAATCCTCTCCCCACACTCGTCTTACTGCCAAGTTGTTTAAACACTCAAAGAGAAAGTGCATTTACGCACTTATTAGTCCTCTAAATATCAATAAATTGTTTCATTTGAGGGAAACCTGTTTCTGCCCTGGAAATGAATTGAACAGAGGGAACTGCTCTGACTACGTCTATTGCGTTTCCAAACAGGAAATGGTTTATCACTTTGAATTGTTGCACAAGAGAAGGGAACCAAACACCTCTTTGCTGATTGTTAGAGACTGATGATCGCCTGTGTGTGTTCTCTTATACACACCTTTTTAAGAGCTGTTGGTAATCTGTTTAGCTAACAGACGCTGTTCAGAAGTTGTTGCTAATTAATAGCATACCTTTTGAACCCAGTACCTCCAGGGTCGGGCTCCTCGTGTTAGTCCTACTGCCCTAGCAGGTGAACCCAGTACACAGTGGGGCAGGAATCACAGGATCAATGGAGGAGCCTCCCACTGTGCCCACTGTGTTCGTGTCCTGCTGGTTTTCAACCACCAGCCCATGTCCTGCTGCTCAGCTGTGTGGAACAGTGGCAGGCTGACACGCTAGTGCAGTATGTGGGAGAATGGAGCTGGAATACAGTAGCAGCTCCTTTTCATTTCATTGTCCTCTACAAGGTTTGAGTCTTCACAGGCTGGATTTGCAGCATGCCCCCATGTCTTTCACTGTTGTCCTCTACAATGCTGGTCTGGTTTGAGTTGACCACAGCCTGGGGTGTGTCTGTGGCTCCGCCTTGTCCACGGTTCCCTACACAAGCAGAGGTCCTGTCACCGGCTGCCACGCATAATGCACCTCTTTGGGTGCATTTTCTTAACTCGCACAGCAGCTCTACAGTACCACTGCAAGCTGTTGCACTGCTGAGGGAGTCACCTTGACCTGTGACCTTTTTCCAAGTGACCTGTCAACATCTCCCAGAAGAATGATTATTTGTTACCATCATAATTTAGATTTCTTCAGTTTATGATTTGACTCCCATGTATGCAGTGAATGGATGGAAGATCGCCCCCTTGTCATGAATAGGAATATTGTTTATTGTCGCTGTGGTTTTATTGATTGAATCTTTTTCCTGAAAGAGGATCAGGAGTATGTTTGTTCTGCTACAGTTTCCCACGACGACCGCAGAATAACATCCGACATCATCTACTTCACATTTCACGTGAACAAGGGGAATTTAAGCAGAAAAAAATCAAGTGAGTAGTTTGACTCAACATTTCCACGTCGTGAAAGGATCCATATATATATTTTTAATTTGTTTTTATTTTGTGACAGTTCAACCAAAAGGCCTCTTATCCAATGAAGAAATATTTCATATTTATCCCCTATAGCTCCTACCCAGTACGAGTGCGTCACGGCCTCCCCTCAGTACAAGTGCAATAATAGTAGAGATTAAATCCCACCTGCCCATTGTTGCTGAGAAAAAAAGACATTGCCACTGGAGAAATGACCTCTAGAGGATCATGGAGGAACTGCAGGACCAGAGGAGGCTGCTGTAACTACTGTAAGAGCCATAGGTAGCCACTACACTACACTGATGGCATGGAGAGAGACAGCTTGTTGCTGTCACTCCCTGTTGGGGAATAAGGAGAGGGGAGTCTGCTGCCTGGCCTTTATTATAAGTCTGGAAGAAGCAGAGGTATGTATATTTGATTTATTCCACCTTTATTTAAACAGGAAGACACAGATTAAAAAGCTCTTGTTACAAGAGAGCCCTGTATACACCTTACAATAAAAACAGAATGATAACACAACATACACGTATGTATATAAAAACCTAATTCAGTACACAATAACAAAATAAACATATTTAATACAAGCAATCACATTCAACTACATAGAGGTTCTACATCAATAATTTAAACTGAGTGGCCACGGCACAACTAACTGCAGTGAACTCTGCAGATTGTTCCACAAATGAAGTGCAACAAAATGCAGATTTTCCCAAATCTGTAGAGACTGGAGGGGATCTCTAGTGTTATCCATTCCTGAGAACGGGTTTGGTAACTTATGATTCCTATCTTAATTAATGGTGTTACATATAGAGGACGTTTCTGTCAGATTGCTGTGTAAATAAATAAAAGAGAATGCAGCTCTCTTCTTATAGACAGAGAGGTCCATCCCACATTTTTTTTATACAGACTACAATTATGAGCCCTAAAATTGTCCTCTGTTATAAAACGTATTGCTGAATGGTAGACTGTGTCCAAGGGTTTTAAAACAGGTTGTGCCGCGTGCATGTAAGCAATATCACCAAAATCCAGTACAGGGAGAAGTGTTGTTTCAGCCATCTTTCTCCTATATTCAATACTGAGGCATTAGTTTTTATTTTATATCGAAAAAAAAATATCTTGGATCTTTGCTTCTTAGTCAGATTTTCTATATGCGCAACGAAGGACAACTTGTCATCAATCCAGACATCCAGATACTTATATTGAGAAACAAGCTCAATTTGGGCTCCATTTGTAGCGCACATATGCAGGTTCTCAGGGTCAACATTTTGTGACCTAGAGAACATGAGCTTGGTTTTACTTGTATTTTAACACCAATTTAAGATCTGTATGGTGAATTCGGAATTTAATCAAAGTTATGTTGAAGTTCACGAATGGCCTGCAGCACCGAGGTGGCACAGGAATACAACACGGTGTCATCTGCATAGAGATTAATGTTACAAGTGTTAAGTGTTTCCTATGTCATTAATATACAAAAGTGAACAATAATGGACCCAAAATCAAACCCTGAGGAACACCTTTTTGAATCTCAAGATAATTCAGATTTAACCCCATCTATCAAGATGGGCTGAGTTCTGTCGCTAAGATAATTCAGATTTAACCCCATCTATCAAGATGGGCTGAGTTCTGTCGCTAAGATAATTCAGATTTAACCCCATCTATCAAGATGGGCTGAGTTCTATCGCTAAGATAATTCAGATTTAACCCCATCTATCAAGATGGGCTGAGTTCTGTCGCTAAGATAATTCTGAAACCATAAACAGGCTGTATAGCTCAGGCCGACTCTTGATAATTTCCTCAGCAAAACAGAATGATCAACAGTGTCGAACGCCTTTGGCAGATCAATAAACAAGGCAGCACAGCGATTTTTAGCATCCAAGGCATTGACAAGATCATTAACAACTAGCATAGTTGCTGTGGTAGTACTATGCCCAGGCCTAAACCCCGATTGGTTTATTTTGAAAATACAGTTATCAGATAAAAATAACTAAGTTGTACATTAAACAAGGATTCATGAATCTTAGCTAAACAATACTAGTCTTGAAATGGGGCGATAGTTGTCAAGATCATTTGTATCCTCACCCTTATGGGGGCGATAGTTGTCAAGGTCATTTGTATCCTCACCCTTATGGGGGCGATAGTTGTCAAGGTAATTTGTATCCTCACTCTTATGGAGTGGCAGCACATACGCAGATTTCCAGGCTTTTGGAAAACTTCCTGATAACAATGTGAAGTAAAAAATGTGGGCTACTGAGCCAGCATTAATGGGTGCTGCACAATTAAACAGACCAGGCTCCAAATGATTAGCACCTGTGGATTTTTGTTGTTGTTGTCTAATGTTATCCAGGACTTAACAGTGAATTTCCAATAGAACTCCTGACCAGCATTTTCAGTATCATTCCAAACGACACTACACCGAACTCAACATCCAAACGACACTACACCGAACTCAACATCCAAACGACACTACACCAAACTCAACATCCAAACGACACTACACCAAACTCAACATCCAAACGACACTACACCAAACTCAACATCCAAACGACACTACACCAAACTCAACATCCAAACGACACTACACCAAACTCAACATCCAAACGACACTACACCAAACTCAACATCCAAACGACACTACACCAAACTCAACATCCAAACGACACTTTTAAAGAGCTGGCTTTGAAATACATTCAAATAAAAAGCCTGCAGAGATAAAAGGGTGATTAAATACATTAATGATATCAATTGTTCAGTAATAGGGACAGAATCTGAGTTAGTTTATTGGGGGAGAGAAGAGGACACACAACCCTTCAGTGATTTAACAGCTTTCCGGAATTTAGCTGGGTTCCCTGTACATCAGATATTGTATTAACATAATAATCTGATTTCGCTTTTTAAACTAGTTTTACACACAGATTTCTCAATCGCCTGAAAGACTGTGAAAGAGAAATTAGGTATTTATCTGATTTGTTAACTGCCGGTCTGGGCCTGACTCTGTGAATCTAGCTTTGGCCCAGGCAGCATCTCGGTTCTGTATGACTTCAGATAGCTCTGGACTGAACCAAGGGCAATACCTATTTTTAATGATCCGTTTTTTAAAGGGAGCATGTTTATCTACAATACATTTGAGAAGTGTTTCAGAGCCAACTCTGGGTCAGGTACAGATGCAATACACTCAAAGTCACCAAAATAAAGGTCACAATAAAAGGCCTTCATTATAATGTTTAAAATTCCTCTTGTTGATAAAACGAGGTTTGGATCTAGGCATCCGTATATCCCTGACACATACAATGGGACAGTGGTCACTAATATCCAAAGCAAATACCCCACTCCCATTATATTTCTCTGGAGTATTTGTGAATATGAAGTCAGTCAAAGTCGATTTCGTAGGGTCCTTTTAAATTTGGACTAATAGTCTTTGTCATCAGCTGGGTCAAATTTAGATTAGTACAAAAATCCTTTAAACAGTCAGCATCTTGCGTTCCCCGTGCAAGATTAAAATCTCCAGCAATCAACACCTCTGTGGTAGTAAAAATGGCAATTAAATCAGTGAGTTCGTTTAGTACACACTTCTTGGCGAAGGGCTGACGATAGATTCCTATAACTGTTATTTTTGAGTTTGAACCCAACTGAAAACTTAAAGCCAACAATTCAAATTGTTTAGGACTGGAGGTCGCCTTTAACAGAGACACAGAAAGAAGAGTATTTGTGTAAATAGCAACACCACCCCCTTTGTCTTTCCTATCAGCCCTAAACACATTGTAACCATCCATAGAAACCTCAGAGTCCAGGGTTTTATCAGTTAACCAGGTTTCATATAAAATAAAAATGTCAGGGTCTGCCTGAGAGACCCAGATCAATTGACATGATCTATTTTTAGGTAATAACCTACAAATGTTAATATGTAAAAATGTCATACCTTTTCCGTATTTAAAATCACACGTAGTTTCAATACAAGTCAGATTTACTTTGAGATTTCAGAACAACAGGAGACTCAAAGATTGGATTATACCTATTAGGAAAATAGCAATGACATTTCCCCGCTAAGCACCATTCGACATGTCACCACTTTCAGATACAACGTGTGGAACTCTCACAATGACCAAAGAGGAGATGGTAAAAACATACTGACATATAATGCTAATATTGTCCTCACATCAATTTAGTTGACCAACAACCTTTCCAATGTTTGATGACAACAGCCGGGAGCCATTTTCTCCCGGATGAATTCAGTCTTCCACAAAGTAGCCAGGCCTATTCCAGAAGGAGTCATTAATTGACGACGAAGGACATGCCCAAGTCCTTAGTCAGACGCATTAACCACTGGCGACGAGACCAAAAGATGACTAAAACATGAAATTGAGCCCGAGACAATGATATGTTTTGCTCATTTCTGAGCTGTAAAGAAAATAGTCTCTTAGCTTTACGGAGTTCACACGCATAATATCATTAGATCCAATATGCCCCACAACTGTTTTCAGAGCAGGAATCTGTTTCTTGATGACTTCTGATAAATCCTATTCGGGGCGGCAGGGTAGCCTAGTGGTTAGAGCGTTGGACTAGTAACCGGAAGGTTGCAAGTATAAACCCCCGAAATGACAAGGTACAAATCTGTTGTTCTGCCCCTGAACAGGCAGTTAACCCACTGTTTCTAGGCCGTCATTGAAAATAAGAATTTGTTCTTAACTACTTAAATAAAGGTAAAATAAAAAAATTCCCTTAGCTCCAGCTTCGGATTTCCACCAAATCTAACCATGGAGCGTCCCCAAAATAATGGTTGATGGCTGTTGTCCATTTCGAGCCGGAGCCCTCAGCCCCAGCTAAGATTCCTCTAACTCGCCCCCCACAAATGACAGGAATAGGAGACCCTGGTGATGCCAATATTATATTACAGTAAGTAGGATACCATATATAAGTGGTTCCTCTCTTTTTACCTTCAGTCTAGCCTGGTAGGCAACTTAAAATAAAACCGAACATGATTTTCCACCTCCATTGGCTGTAATCGATTCACTAGCAACTTATTATATTACTACTTGTTACAATACAGCCATAGGTCTACAGTAGTGTCAGGAAGCACTGGGTCTATTCACCAAGTCCACACTATCATGAATATAAACACTAATGAAGCAACTAAGTGGTTACAGTCTCTGTAAGACTAAATAAAAAGGTATGTATTGAATTTAAACTCCCAAAACAAAACATGTCCACCGTATCCAAGCAGCACCATGTGACCTATCTCTGGCACTATTATTCTCCGCACTTTTTGTAAACCCTTACGCTCCTGGGTATTGTGAGAGAAGGTGTCCCCTCCTATATACCACCTACACTACCGTTGTAAACAGAGGCGGTGGTGAAAATGTTGAATTAACCATACAACCTTAATCTGGAGAAATTCACTCCAAACATCCTAGTTCTGGGACCTTCTCTCTCCTGGCCCATGTAAATCCACTACCTGTTAACAGTAACTGTGTTGTAATACCACCTGTTAACAGTAACTGTGTTGTAATACCACCTGTTAACAGTAACTGTGTTCTAATACCACCTGTTAACAGTAACTGTGTTGTAATACCACCTGTTAACAGTAACTGTGTTGTAATACCACCTGTTAACAGTAACTGTGTTGTAATACCACCTGTTAACAGTAACTGTGTTGTAATACCACCTGTTAACAGTAACTGTGTTGTAATACCACCTGTTAACAGTAACTGTGTTCTAATACCACCTGTTAACAGTAACTGTGTTGTAGTAGCACCTGCTAACAGTAGTAGTTGTAGTACTCTGTGGCTGAAAGGACATCCTATTCCTGGTGCATTGGAACCTATGGAATAGTCACCCACCCATCTGACTCTCCAGGCAGACTCATTCAAACTACTCAAATTGAACATTACACTTGCAGAGATAACCACCATGTTTTATGACACTAATGTCTGACAGTGCTTCCTGTTTTAGATCAAAACAGATGTGACAACAGATTGCCCCAAGGCTGAGATGGTAAGTTCCAGATGAAAATATATCGTGTAATAAAGGCAGATGGAGGGGTTGCGGGTTCAAATCCTGTGGCAGGATTGTAAAAAAAAAAAAAAAAAGGAGCTGAACTGGAAACAAAATGGCTGCAGGTAAAGACCCGAGACCATCTTGTGCCCATGTGCAAGGCGCTGCATTCTGGCTGACCCTGTGCCTCTCTACATGTGTGTCTGGCAGGGATGTGATTGGACAATAAAGCATCTATTCTGTTGTATTATATTCTCTGCTTGTTCCCTATAGAGTATCTTGCCGCTGGACCATCCAAGACACCTCGGACTGTAAGTACTGGGCTTAATGAAATACTTTAAAGTGGGGCGGCAGTTAGCCTAGTGGTTAGAGTGTTGGGCCGATGACCGAAAGATTGCTGGTTTGAATACCTGAGCTGACGAGGTGAAAAATCTGTCGATGTGCCCTTGACCGAGGCACTTAACACTAATTTGTTCCAGGGGTGCCATGCTACTATGACTAACCCTGTAAAACAACACATTTCACTGCGCCGATCCGGTGTATGTGACAGTAAAACATGTCGTTTTTATTTTTATACTGCAATTCAGACAAGGTGTTACTCCCTATATAATGTAATCTTTCCAAACTCAGTGCTGTTGATTTGAACAATCCACATCCTGTTTACCTCTCTTTAAATTTCCCAAAGAGTATTTATTGTATTTTAAAGCAATTTAATTTGATATCATACGAGAATAAAAGAGAATGTAAATGTTACTTATCATATTGGTCCGATATACATTTGGTTTTTGTATTATTTATTCATTCTTAATAAAAAGTACATTTTTATGCAATTTCTTTGTGTGTGAGAATTATTTTTCTCCAGGTGTCCTGAATAGAAGCAGAAAAGAATCTTAACCAACCTCACCATTCATGTCACGTGCCTCTTTATTGCAGCCGATTGTACAGTCAGTTAAAAGAACAACACGTTTAGATGATAGTCGTAGTAACTATTAGGAATATGATTGGTTAAGCATGTAGTAAGCCTTAATCAAATGACACCTGAAACCAATATATATATAAAATGTAATGTCTTGTCCAACATGAAATTATTGTAATCAGAATACAATATCAAATATATTTCTAGGTGTTACAAAATTACATTTAAGCACTTGTTGAGTTTAAGGGTTGGATTTGTTCCTGTTTTCTTGAAAACAATTGTTGGACAAAATAGCTTTTTCAGGATATTGCTTTAAACCACAGTTCCTTCCTAAAAAAACACTGGGTTCAAACAGTAAAGAATAGAATAACAAAATAAAGAGATCTACTTTTAAATAATAAAAATATACATTTTAACATAACATTCAGTGGCCCTCAATCACACAGGAAGTGAACACACAGGAAGTGAACACACTGATTGCACATCCCAAATGGAACCCAATTCCTTATATAGAAAACTATGTTTGACCAGAACCCACATGGCTCTCTTGGCATCCATTTTAGGAGCGAGCAGAGCTGCTGCATGTGAATAATGGTAAATGGAAGAATGTGCTGAGACAATACACACAGAGTTGTGCAGGCAGGCTGATGAGCTTTGTGAGAGTGAGTTGAGGGGGAAGAGCGATTTGGTACTGATGAAGTGTTCTTTGAGTTCAAGCTTTTTAGCGCCACTAGAGGGCAGTAGAAAACAAAAAATGTTTATCACTCAATTTTCAAAGGACCAGGTTAGTGTTTCTCAGGAACATAGCCTCGTGCGAACCACCTGATCTCACGAGCTTACATTCTGTTTCGTGGTATCATTGTTGTTCGTTGGAAAAACACTGAACTAGGTACATACAGTACACAATATATACTTAGGAACATTTAGTGAAGAATGGGGGAATCACTATGGTAACAAAAGAACAACATAAAAAACAGAATTTAAATGACAGAATTTAAACGACAGACTAAACTCCCATAGAACACTGCCCTAAAGAGCAAAAATGAGTTAATGTCATTAAATACATGCTTAATCATGTGGACAAGTATCCTGCCTCGTATTGTGTTTTGGAGAAAATGGGGGTCATGTTAGCAGTAACTGCAGAAAGTAAATAAAAACAGGTAAAGTCAAGGTAAATAAAACACATGTTTCTCAGTTCCACATTATGAGCAGTTACTGCCTTTTTGCTTGGTAGGGCAGAATAGCTCTCCCATATCATAGCACTCCCATATCATAGCACTCCCATGTCATAGCTCTCCCATGTCATAGCTCTCCCATGTCATAGCTCTCCCATGTCATAGCTCTCCCATGTCATAGCTCTCCCATGTCATAGCTCTCCCATGTCATAGCTCTCCCATATAATATCATGATAAATTGCATTGTGTCTGCCTTCAACAGCATTTCATTTCCTCATTGTACCAGCCTTTACTAAGGTATATGGGTAGTACCATCTAAAGAAGATATATTATCTGGGCAATAATAAGCAAATAATAAAACCTGAGTGCCAATCTGCCAACTCCTTGTCACTCGGTTAACCCCGGGCACCAAAGATGTGGATGTCGATTAAGGCAGCCCCCCGCACCTCTCTCATTCAGAGGGGTTGGGTTAAATGGGGAAGACACATTTCAGTTGAAGGCATTAATTTGTACAACTGACTAGGTATCCCCCCCTTTCCTATCCCTTCATTGGCAATACAACAAAAACAGATGGGTACTCAGGCTAAGCAAATAAATTGTCTGTCTTTTAAAAGTACTTGGTCAGTAGTTTACACAGTAAAACAGCACCAACCAACATGGCTGTCCACCGTGTACATACCAAGTAAACCCAGGTATTTCACCCTATGTGATATACTCTTCCACCCAGCTTGGTCCTTGACAACATCTATGTGTGATTGTCATGTGGCATGCCAAACATTAGCAAGACTGCACAAAGTAACCGATCTGGGACCAGGCTAACCTAAATTAGGGTCTGTGTACAAAGTAATCTCCCCTCAATGGTATACCATACATACCGAAATAGGTCTCTCATGATTACACTAATAGTGAACTATTTTGAACTAACTCCAGATCCAGTTGAATGGTAATATGATACCTTTACGATGTTGAACGTGTGTAGTATTGGAAAATACTACTGTACATTATTACTGTTGTTTGAGCACCGGTGAATCAGAGCTGCTAACGCAAAACCCAGATCTAGATTTGCAGACTCAAAAACAGCTTCGTGGTAACTACCGTGTCTTCAGAACGTATTCAGACCCCTTGACTTTCTCCACATTTTGTTACGTAAACACCCGTATTTTAAAATGGATTCAATTACATTTCTTCGTCATCAATCTTCTTCATCAATCTACACACAATACCCAATAATGACAAAGCGAAAACAGGTTTAGACATTTATGCAAATATATATATATATATATATATATATATATATATATTGACATAAGTATTCAGACCCTTAGCCATGAGATATCAAAATTGAGCTCCGGTGCATTCTGTGGTAAATGCAATCTGTTTTTTGCTATGTCAATATGGGGTAGTGTGTGTAGATTTATGAGGGGGAAAACAATTTAATAAATTGTATAATAAGGCTGCAATGTAACAAAATGTGGAAAAAGTGAAGAGGTCTGAATACTTTCCGAATGCACTGCTATGAGTGGATATATCTAGCAGTCCATTGTTGTATATTGCATGGTGCAGCGGTTCAGTATATCGCGTGGTGCAGCGGTTCAGTATATCGCGTGGTGCAGCGGTTCAGTATATCGCGTGGTGCAGCGGTTCAGTATATCGCATGGTGCAGCGGTTCAGTATATCGCGTGGTGCAGCGGTTCAGTATATCGCATGGTGCAGCGGTTCAGTGTATTGCGTGGTGCAGCGGTTCAGTATATCGCATGGTGCAGCGGTTCAGTATATCGCGTGGTGCAGCGGTTCAGTATATTGCGTGGTGCAGCGGTTCAGTATATCGCATGGTGCAGCGGTTCAGTATATCGCATGGTGCAGCGGTTCAGTATATCGCATGGTGCAGCGGTTCAGTATATCGCGTGGTGCAGCGGTTCAGTGTATTGCGTGGTGCAGCGGTTCAGTATATCGCATGGTGCAGCGGTTCAGTATATCGCATGGTGCAGCGGTTCAGTATATCGCGTGGTGCAGCGGTTCAGTATATCGCATGGTGCAGCGGTTCAGTATATTGCGTGGCGCAGCAGTATGATTCCCAAACTATTAGTTTTTGGGTCTGATTGACTGCAACCCTTGGTGATATTATGTGAACATTGTTCATTAAGACATTTGTGTAGTATTGTGAAATTGGGCTTTGATTAGTGGGATGGGCTAAACGGTTTGGTACAGTGGCAGAAAAGGGTCTAGGTGGGAACACTTAACATGCCTTTGGAAAGGATTCACACCCTTTGACTTTTTCCACATTTGTTGTTGTTACAGCTTGAATTTAAAATGGGTTAAATTGAGATTTTGTGTCACTGATCTACACACAATACCCCATAATGTCAAAGTGAAATTTCGTTTTTAGAATAAGTATTCAACCTGTTTCGTTATGGCAACGCCTAAATAAGTTCAGGAGTAAAGATTTGCTTAATAAGTCACATAATAAGTTGCATGGAATTACTCTGTGCAATAATGGTGTTTTAACATGATTTTTTTTTGATGACTAGCTCATCTCTGTATCCCACACATACAATTATCTGTAAGGTCCTTCATTCAAGCAGGGAATTTCAAACACAGAACCACAAAGACGAGGGAGGTTTTCCATTTCCTCGCAAAGAAGGAAGCATGTACAGAATATAAATATTTCAAAACATGTATCCTGTTTGCGATAAGGCACTAAAATAAAACTGCAAGAAATGTGGCAAAGAAATTAACTTTTTGTCCTGAATACAAAGTCTAATGTTTGGGGTAAATCCAACACAACACTGAGTTACAATCTACATATTTTCAAGCATGGTGGTGGTTGCATCATGTTATGGGTATGCTTGTCATCGGCAAGGACTAGGGAGTTTTTTAGGATAAAAATACATTTCATATAGCTAAGCAAAGGCAATATCCTAAAGGAAAACCTGGTTCAGTCTGCTTTCCACCAGACAGTGGGAGACAAATTCACCTTTCAGCAGGGCAATAACCCTAAAACACAAGGCCAAATATACTTTGTAGTTACTTACCAAGACAACATTGAATATTTCTGAGTGGCCAAGTTACAGTTTTGACTTAAATCAGCTTGAAAATCTATGGCAAGACTTGAAAATGGCTGTCTAGCAATGATCAACAACCAGAGCTTGAAGTTTTGCAAAAAGGCTCTTAGAGACTTACCCGAAATCACCCACAGCTGTAATCGTTGCCAAAGGTGATTCTAACATGTTGACTCAAGGGGGGTTGAATATTTATCTATTTATTTATTTTTTCTTCCACTTTCACATTTGATCATTGACAAAAAAAAAGGGACAATAAAATAAATTTTAATTACACAAAATGTGTAAAAAGTCAAAGGGGTGTGAATACTGGTGCATCATCTATTTATATGGTGCATCATCTATATGGTACATACAGTAACCCATATCATATATAACATGATCTCAACATTTTTCTGTGTACAGGGCCCTGCGTGGCAAAACAAATACACCCTATATTCCCTATATAGTGCACTACTTTTGACCAGCCCCTATGGGACCCCTGTGGGCCCTGGTTAAAAGTAGTGCACTATATAGGGAATACGGTGCCATTTGGGACGGAACCCAAGACTCATTCGTGGGTGTACTGTACGTTGTACTGTACGTTCTACTGTATTTAACACAGAGGTGTACCGTTTCTGATGAATATAGGATGTGATTGTGTAGACAATGGTGGTTGTGTCGTGTCAGAAGTTTGTTGTGTTGTTCAATTCCTCAAAAAAATTAGGTCAAGTGTTCCAGCCACATTAGTCCACACTACAATGAGATTTGTGTAGCAGGCGTCAGGCGATGCCATGAGAACATGAGGGATAACATGTGGCCTAGCAGAATAAGTGTACATTTGTCTCGTATTCAAAAAGTTACAAAACAGGATTCTCCGTTTGCTGCCTCTCTTTATGGACTGAAGGAAAAGTCTTTGTTATATCTACAACCATTTTTAAGCTATTACAGTAACATTGCTGTGGTCATAATAATTTCTCCTCAGTCAGTCAGTCAGTTGGGTATTCCTTGGCTTTCTCCTCAGTCAGTCAGTCAGTTGGGTATTCCTTGGCTTTCTCCTCAGTCAGACAGTCAGTTGGGTATTCCTTGGCTTTCTCCTCAGTCAGACAGTCAGTTGGGTATTCCTTGGCTTTCTCCTCAGTCAGACAGTCAGTTGGGTATTCCTTGGCTTTCTCCTCAGTCAGACAGTCAGTCAGTTGGGTATTCCTTGGCTTTCTCCTCAGTCAGACAGTCAGTCAGTTGGGTATTCCTTGGCTTTCTCCTCAGTCAGACAGTCAGTCAGTTGGGTATTCCTTGGCTTTCTCCTCAGTCAGACAGTCAGTCAGTTGGGTATTCCTTGGCTTTCTCCTCAGTCAGACAGTCAGTCAGTTGGGTATTCCTTGGCTTTCGCCAAAGCAGCAGGGTCATTTCAGTCCACCCAAAAGCTGGGTAACTGGCACAGTTGGCACATGCTTGTTTTAAGGAAGGAGAGAGAAAGGGGAAGCAGCCAACTCTGCTCTCCCTCCTTCTACATGGTTACGTGTGTCTCAGTAAGAGCAATGGTGCTAGTAGTGCCAAGGTCGCAAGTTCGATTCCCGCTGGGATCACAAATCCCCAAAATGTCTGTACTCACTTTACTGTAAGTCGCTTTGAATAATTATCAAGTGTCTGCTAAATGACATATATTAGGAACAGGAAGCCAACCCTGTCCTCCCTCCATCTACATGATTCCAGGCTTAATGAAGGAGAGTATGGTAATGTCCCTCAGCTAGCATACTGCTCCCGTAGTGATTGTTAAGGCATGGTGATTGCCCTATGGTTATTTTGCATACGAACTTCCAAGGAACCAAATGTGCTAGCTGGGGTGAAACTACCCTCTAGACGACGCCATTGTTGTTGCTGTTCTTTAGGATAGGAAGCTCAGGGCAGAAGCAGCCGTTAGTCTTCCAGCTGGTGTCTACATCGCGGGCCTCGCGTCTCGTCTTTCTGCTCTGCCACCTCCTCGCCACGGGCTCCAGGAAGAGAGAGACAGAGGAGAGCAGGTAACACACCCCCGCTAGGTAGAAGGAGCAGTCGTAGGTCTGGGTGTAGTCATACAGGAAACCTAGAGGATGGAAGACAAAGGGAAGACAAGTCATTCAATGAAAAGAGAGAAATGGACATCCACATTAAAAGGACAGAAGACACCACCGCGAAGGGAGGAGGCCAATAACATCACTCCTCAATGAGAGAAACATCGGATACTTAGAAAAATAATTACTCCTCAATATACAACATACTGTGGCCTGCTCCTCAATATACAACAGCCTGTGGCCTGCTTCCCAATATACAACACATACTGTGGCCTGCTCCTCAATATACAACAGCCTTTGGCCTGCTCCTCAATATAGAACATACTGTGGCCTGCTCCTCAATATACAACACATACTGTGGCCTGCTCCTCAATATACAACAGCCTTTGGCCTGCTCCTCAATATAGAACATACTGTGGCCTGCTCCTCAATTTACAACAGCCTTTGGCCTGCTCCTCAATATACAACATACTGTGGCCTGCTCCTCAATATACAACACATACTGTGGCCTGCTCCTCAATATACAACACATACTGTGGCCTGCTCCTCAATATACAACAGCCTGCTCCTCAATATACAACACATGCTGTGGCCTGCTCCTCAATATACAACAGCCTGCTCCTCAATATACAACACATACTGTGTCCTGCTCCTCAATATACAACACACATTGTGGCCTGCTACTCAATATACAACATACTGTGGCCTGCTCCTCAATATACAACATACTGTGGCCTGCTCCTCAACATACAACACATACTGTGGCCTGCTCCTCAATATACAACAGCCTGCTCCTCAATATAGAACACATACTGTGGCCTGCTCCTCAATATACAACACATACTGTGGCCTGCTCCTCAACATACAACACATACTGTGGCCTGCTCCTCAATATACAACACATACTGTGGCCTGCTCCTCAATATACAACATACTGTGGCCTGCTCCTCAACATACAACACATACTGTGGCCTGCTCCTCAACATACAACACATACTGTGGCCTGCTCCTCAACATACAACACATACTGTGGCCTGCTCCTCAACATACAACACATACTGTGGCCTGCTCTTCAACATACAACACATACTGTGGCCTGCTCCTCAACATACAACACATACTGTGGCCTGCTCCTCAATATACAACACATACTGTGGCCTGCTCCTCAATATACAACACATACTGTGGCCTGCTCCTCAATATAAATCGCACAGCCTGCTCCTCATTTTAGATTCTATTTTTACAAACACATTAATAACGTCAGCAATACCAGAGAGAAATTGACATCCCCCGACAGACACCACACGTTATAATGAAAGAAGACACCACAGCAAAGGGGGACCGTTAGTGACGTCATTCAATAACAGCATACGTCTCACATGACGATATATGTCAGAGTTAACGGCACTCTTTTAATCATAATGTCAACTGAACAATACATGGGGGGGGGGGGGGTTCTAAACCATTTCCTGGTTTAGAACTGAAATACATTCTACACGAGGTTACTCTAAACGATATATGTCAGAGTTAACGGCACTCTTTTAATCTTAATGCCAACTGAACAATACATGGGTGGGGGGGGGGGGTTCTAAACCATTTCCTGGTTTAGAACTGAAATGCATTCTACACGAGGCTGCTCTAAATTTAAGGACCCACGATATAATTTAAAAGTGGTGGTAATATCTGAATGGAACAGATGGAGACATGGTACATCACGTCCTGAATAAGTAAGCTCTATTTCTGGTCATGTTAGATCTTTAGTTCATCGTTATGGCTCTTTAGGTTACCGGCCTGAAGGGAAGAGAACAGCTAGGGCTAGCCCATTCCAGCAGGAATTGGATAGCTAACACACAGTCTGTATAGATGTTTGTTTACCTTTATTTAACTAAGCAAGTCAGTTAAGAACAAATTATTATTTACAATGACAGCCTACCCTGGCCAAACCCTCCCCTAATCCGGACGACGCTAGGCCAATTATGCGCCGCCCTATGGGACTCCCGATCACGGCCGGTTGTGATACATCCCAGGATCGAACCAGGGTCTGTAGTGACACATCTAGCATTGAGATACAGTGCCTTAGACCGCTGCGCCACATCATATAAAGCTGGAGGGCGAGGGGGAACGTTAACACAGCATGTATAGCTAGCTGGTTGTGGGGAGGGAAGGAGAGGAGGGGGGGGGGGGGTGCCAGGTCATGGTGAGTTGAGTTCATCCTGCAGGACTAGCAGCATGAATGGCAAACACAGCAGCATGCTATTTCCGGACCCCAATGACCCTGGAATGCAGATCTCCTCTCAGACCCTGGAATACAGATCCCCTCTCAGTTCTCAGGACAGCCTGACAAAGTGGGAGACCCTCCCACCCCCTCCCCCCAAACCAACCCCCCCCCCCTTCTCTCTGTGTCAATCATGTCGTCGTAACTTCCTGTGTGGTTTTTATTATTACTTTAATGTTTTATTATACTTTCTATTACTATCTATATTATTAACACTGCATTGTTGGGGAAAATGCTCTGGAGTTAAGAAATTCACTGTACTGTTTTACACAAGTTGTATCCTGTGTACGTGGCGAATATATTTTGAAACTTGGAAGTTCAAAGAGTACCTCAAATCAAATCAAATATTATTTGTCACATGCGCCGTGTATATAACAAGTGTAGACCTTACCGTGAAATGCTTGCTTACCCCTCTCCTACAGATTGAAGTCAAAAGTCAGCAGTTAGGGGAATGCAGTGTTTTTTTTTTCTGGAAATAGGAACACCAGTGTTTGTAGATCACAGTTCAAAGATGTGAAGGTGTTTTGAACTTATTTTAGTTTGCCATATACATCTAGTAGACTAAATTAATTGTAAACATGAAGCCGGTTGAGAGAATGCCAAGAGTGTGCAAAGCTGTCATCAAGGCAAAGGGTGGCTACTTTGAAGAATCTCAAATATAATGATTTGTTTAACACTTATTTGCTTACTACATGATTCCATATGTGTTATTTCATCGTTTTGACATCTTCACTATTATTCTACAATGTAGAAAATAGTAAAAATAAAATAACTTTTGACTTTTGCTATTGTACATTTAGACTAGTTTAGATTATGAAATACCAGTTTATCAATGGCAGCGAAAGAGAGGAAAGCCCTTCATTGATAATGTCTTGGCTGGTGTGGGCATTGCGTAACCCAGAACAACCTACTAACCTGGGCTCATATTCACAAAGCATCTCAGAGTAAGAGTGCTGATCTAGTTGAGTTTATTTAGATCATAATCAATAAGATTACATGGATAGAGGGGACCTGATCCTAGATCAACACTCCTACTCACGAATACTTAGGTGTAAACGTGACCTTTTTTTTATAACGTTTGAAGCACAAACTCGTTCTGGCGATTGAAAACAGATTGTAAACCCAAACAAATGGCCAATGTCAACAGTTAAAACAGTCTGGACTGAAATCAAGTAAGGCTTAGCTGGCCTACAACCCACATGGAAATATACTACAGGGGTCTTCTCTGGGTCTGGGTCTTCTTTTTTAATGTGGGAGGGTTTTAAACCACGTTAGTCAGTCTTCTTTCCCCCCCCAGTCTTTCTAATTTCTAAGAGGGGGTGTGGTATATGCACAACATACCACGGCTAAGGGCTGGGTCCAGGCACTCTGTGTTGCGTCAGCTGCGCCATCAGAGACTCTGGGTTCGCGCCCAGGCTCTGTCGTAACCGGCCGCGACCGGGAGGTCCATGGGGCGATGCACAATTGGCCTAGCGTCGTCCGGGTTAGGGAGGGCTTGGTCGGTAGGGATGTCCTTGTCTCATCGCGCACCAGCGACTCCTGTGGCGGGCCGGGCGCAGTGCGCGCTAAGGTTGCCAGGTGCTTCCGGGTTGGATGCGCGCTGTGTTAAGAAGCAGTGCGGCTAGGTTGGGTTGTGTATCGGAGGACGCATGACTTTCAACCTTCGTCTCTCCTGAGCCCGTACGGGAGTTGTAGTGATGAGACAAGATAGTAGCTACTACAACAACAATTGGATACCACGAAATTGGGGAGAAAAAGGGGTAAAATACAAATAAAAAATTAAAAAGTATGCTACAGTAAATATGACTTTAGTCATGTGTGAAAAATGAAATGAACACAACTTTGTTTTTTAACTTTTTACCCCTAATTCTCCCCAATTTGTAGTTACAGTCTCTGAAACACGACCAGGATTTCTAGTGACACAGCTAGCAACTGCGATGCAGTGCCTTAGACCACTGCGCCACTCGGGAGGCCCGACAATGTTTTTCTATGGCTTAGCTTGCCTAGAAGGGCTGATGAAATGCATCGTTATGCATTTCTGTCAATCAACCCACAAACGGCTATTTCTGTTTCTGTTTTCGAAACATGAACACACATGTTAGCTAATGTACTCAAACTTCACCAGTTAGTTAAGAACAGCTGTGGTCACACGCACGCACGCACGTACGTACACACACACACACACACACACACACACACACACACACACACACACACACACACACACACACACACACACACACACACAATGACAGATGAGTGATTTATTTTTTAACTCACTCGTAGGTATGTGTGTGTGTGCATGTGCATGCATGCAATGCGTGTGTTTCAAGTTACACGTTTTTATTGTCACGTGCACACGTCTTTCTTGTGTGTAACACTCCCTCACCTGCGAGAGGAGGTCCTGTCAGACAGCCGAGGCCTACGAAGAACATAGAAAATCCCATGGAGTTGTTGAGTTTCTCTTGCCCTACCAGATCCACCTGAGGAAAGAATTAACAAAGAAACATTACACACCAGTCAAAAACGAACTAGCGTTTGTTACCAAACTATCTAGGTAGGAACACAAACCCAGGTTTAGTACAGTGCCTTCAGAAGGTATTCACACTCCTTGACATCATCCACATTTAGTTGTGTTACAGACTGAATTTAAAATGGATTCATTTGAAATTGTGTCTCACTGGTCTACACACAATACCCTATAATGTCAAAGTGGAATTATTGTTGTAGACATTTTTAGAATTTTTTTTTTTTTTTTAAATGAAAAGCTGAAATGTCTTGAGTCAATAAGTATTCAGCCCCTTTGTTATGGCCTAAATAAGTTCAGCAGGTTAAAAAATGGTAAAAACAAGTCACATAATAAGTGGCATGGACTCACTCTGTATGCAATAATAGTGTTACTGAGTGGCCTAGTTACAATTGTGACTTAAATCAGCTTGAAAATCTATGGCAAGACTTGAAAATGGTTGTCTAGCAATGATCAACAACCAACTTGACAGAGCTTGAAGTATTTTAAAAAGAATAATGGGCAAATATTGTACAATCCAGGTGTGCAAAGTTCGTAGAGACTTACCCAGAAAGCTGTAATCACTACCAAAAGGTGATTCTAACATGTATTGACTCAGAGGTATGAATACTGTAAATTCGA
This sequence comes from Oncorhynchus mykiss, assembly GCF_057628025.1. NCBI lineage: Eukaryota > Metazoa > Chordata > Actinopteri > Salmoniformes > Salmonidae > Oncorhynchus > Oncorhynchus mykiss. Next base: position 74,267,615 of record NC_143037.1, read on the forward strand.
AATCCACACAACCAAATTTCATGGCCCCAGGTCCATGGGTTCAGTTCATATAGCCCTGGTGTGTTATGGTGATGCCTAGTGGTGTAGTTTGTCTGACTTTGAGTGCAGCGACTAATCATTCTCAAATTCATTAGAGGCTAATCCATTGAGTCTATATAACAAATCTGAAATCACTCTGCTTTATAGTTCACGAGAACAACATTTTGAAAGTATTTTTAGCATTAGCACATGTGCTAACTTGCATCTAAAATGTACAATAACAGCCATTTCTTTTAATGCAGCAAACATTTTTCCCATTATAGTCTAAATGCTAAACTTGGAGTGAATCTGACACATGGTTCATGAGGAGGAGATGATTGTAGATGATTTTGAGCGTTAGCGTTACACGAATGTTGTTAATAGTTTCCTTGTTTTTTGAGATAGCTTAACGAACTGCAGTGTGGGTCATATTTGGGACATCCATGATAGTGACGGCAAGTGTCAAGTTGATAGGCCACTGTGGAGTGGATTTACAATGGTTTAAATGGACATGTAATATCCTTAATTCGGACATCTTTTAAACAATCCCTTAGCTTTTTTCAAAGTAAGTTGAGACATGTACAATGGTATCTTTGATATCTTTCCACATTTGGTGTCGTTTGGTCCCATGGTTCATGAGAAGAAGGTATTTTAAGCATTTTTGTGCTCATGTACAGTGCCTTGCGAAAGTATTCGGCCCCCTTGAACTTTGCGACCTTTTGTCACATTTCAGGCTTCAAACATAAAGATATAAAACTGTATTTTTTTGTGAAGAATCAACAACAAGTGGGACACAATCATGAAGTGGAACAACATTTATTGGATATTTCAAACTTTTTTTAACAAATCAAAAACTGAAAAATTGGGCGTGCAAAATTATTCTATATTCTACATTATTATATAATGATTGTGTCCCACTTGTTGTTGATACTTCACAAAAAAATACAGTTTTATATCTTTATGTTTGAAGCCTGAAATGTGGCAAAAGGTCGCAAAGTTCAAGGGGGCTGAATACTTTCGCAAGGCACTGTATGTGCTCATTAGTATCTACAGGTATAGTGTGGTCTTCTTTCGAAAGCATCAATGTTATTTTATCAAACTTTTTAGGGACTATTATGATGAGTCCAAATACCACATTTGGCTTGAATCTGACTTTTAGAAGAAGATTTTTTGATGATTATTTTAAGCATTAGTGTTACATAGTCTAAAAAGTGAATGGTTAATAGTTTGCTTATTTTTAAGATATCAATGCCAAACTTAACATGGTTCCCAGCAAGCACACTTGGTTCCATTGGTTCTGGGAATGAAGCCATACGTTTCCTGATCCGTAAAACTGAACGTTTTTCAAACGTTCTTAGAACGGATGTGAAAATTTTGCCTGTTCTAGGAACGTACATTTTTAAATTGCAGGGAGGTTCTGAGAACATTTTACTATGGTTCCCTGAAAGTTTTCCTGCAAGGTTTTATTAACGTTCTGAGAATGGAAATTCTAGGTTATTTGAAGGTGATTAAATAACATTCTGAGAACATGTTTCAATAAGACTTTTAATAACACTGCTAGTTTGGGTTAACTCTTTTGGACTCCAAGCACAGGCAACATGGAAATTACCTTGCTTGGGCATTAATAATGCAAACACATTTATTTTTTATTGTGACACAGCATCAGTGAGATTTGAACCTATTCTATTCTGTTCTTTATCCATGGAATTAGTCCACCACGCCAACAGGATGAAGCTAGGAGACCATGTTTCTTTTAACTCAAACAAAGCTGTTCATTTTAGTATTCTCAAACAGACTCCATTTAAAAGGAAACAAGCACTCATTAAGATCAGGTGTGGCCAATTAGTGGGCATCGCCAACACACCTGAACACACTTAACCAGATGGAGGAAAGAGAGAGCTATGTTGACGCTAAGAACAGAATGTATCTTTTAAAATAACAATCTTAGATCGTTCTTTGAACATTACTAATGTGTTCCTGTTGTGACTAGGGGGCAGTATTTTCATTTTTGGAAAAATAACGTACCCAAAGTAAACAGGATATTTTGTTAGGACAAGATGCTAGAATATGCATATAATTGACAGCTTAGGATAGAAAACACTCTAAAGTTTCCAAAACTGTAAAAATATTGTCTGTGAGTATAACAGAACTGATGTTGCAGGCGAAAGCCTGAGAAAAATCTAATCCGGAAGTGCCTCATCTTTTGAAAGCGCTGCGTTCCAATGCGTCCCTATTGAGCAGTGAATGGGCTATCAACCAGATTACTTTTTCTACGTATTCCCCAAGGTGTCTACAGCATTGTGACGTAGTTTTACGCATTTATGTTGAAGAATACCCGTAAGCGGCTACATTGTGTAAGTGGTCACCTGATGGCTCTCAGAGTGATTCTCGCGTAAAATACAGAGGTAGCCATTTTTCCAATCGGTCCTACTGAAAAACCAATTGTCTGGATATATTATCGAATAGATATTTGAAAAACACCTTGAGGATTGATTATAAACAACGTTTGCCATGTTTCTGTCGATATTATGGAGCTAATTTGGAATATTTTTCGGCGTTTTCGTGACTGCAATTTCCGGTCGATTTCTCAGCCAAACGTGAAGAACAAAAGGAGCTATTTCGCCTACAAAAATAATATTTTTGGAAAAAAGGTATATTGGCTATCTAACTGGGAGTCTCGTGAGTGAAAACATCCGAAGCTCATCAAAGGTAAACGATTTAATTTGATTGCTTTTCTGATTTCCGTGACCAAGTTACCTGCTGCCAGCTGGACATAATGCTATGCTAGGCTATCGATAAACTTACACAAATGCTTGTCTTGCTTTGGCTGTAACGCATATTTTGAAAATTTGAGATGACAGGGTGATTAACAAAAGGCTAAGCTCTGTCTCAATATATTTCACTTGTGATTTTCATGAATAGGAATATTTTCTAGTAACATTTATGTCTGTTGCGTTATGCTAATTAGTGTCAGTCAATGATTACGCTCCCGGATCCGGGATGGGGTGTATCAAGAGGTTGTTTTAATGGAAAGTTTTCTTAATCTTCTGTGAACCTGACTTTATCCCTTTCCAGCCGCCCATAAAATAATAGGAAATATGTTTCTGATGGTTGTCACGTCAAAATATCTGTGCTAAAATAACTTTTTTTTCTCACAAAATCTCCTTTTGATAGGTTACGATATCTGCATTAATAATATATGATTGGTTTATGGGTTAAGGGGCAGGAATTAGGCTCTCTCTCAAAAGGAAAAACTCAACACGAAAATGGCTCATTTGATACTGCTGCCAGAGGGAGGCATCTCTCCCTTTCTCAATCTGACAGGTTGTGACAAAATGTGGCAAGGCCATCATTCAGATTTGGACAACAATAAGGTAAATAAACTGTGTATAATACATTTTTATGTTGGTAATGATAATATTTACATCTTAGAGTATTTGTTCTGAAAGACAAGATGCCTCTGTGAAACGAAATGTTGACGCCTGGTGACCTAACTAGCTATCACACTGAGTAGACTTGAAAAGTAGAATCAGCTTGAAAGTGAGTTGACCATTTCTAAAGTAAAAATTAATATTATCTGATCAATGACAACGATATTTTTTAAAGTACATGAAAAGCTTTAATCGGAAATGTAGTGTTAGCTATCTAGCACGATTGCTTGCTAACCAGGATGGCTAGTTAGCCTGTGTTGGTCAAGTCAGTCACCCAAGACGGAGCAAGGTAGCCTACTTCATTTAACTCGTCTTGGCTTTTGGATGTTAATGTTTTCTTTGATAACTGTACAAAATAAAATGTACAGTATTTGTCATTAGATATTAGAGCTAAAGAAAAGTGACTGGCTAATGGTTATATTTTGTCCCTGGCTAGCCAGCCAAAAGAGAGAGGGGTTGCTGTGAAGGAAAATTGGATGGCTATATTTTATATATTAAACCTTATGATAATAGCTTATAAATAATGACATTGTGGTGGTCAGCTTGGTAACTAAATGTTCCTGGTCTAGCTGGTTTGCTACTTAAAGGCATAAATTGGTCCTAATATTTCAGTTATGGACTATCAGATAACATATAATTGCATTTCTCAAATGTGACTCATTTCAGAAAACTAGGTGTATGTCGCAAGTCACTGCTTCACGGGAGAGGCACTTGAACGTAAAATACATGTTTTTATCAAAATGTGTTTTTTTGGCAGAAATGCCTTCTGGAACATGTGAACTTTCATGTGCTTTAATAACAAATGTGTATTCCATCCGTAAATACTTATTAAATTGTTAAATTACGAGCCTAGTTGGTTTAGCCATGAAAGAAAGCCAGGAACCTTCCAGCTAGCCATGATTGGCTGTGATAATGGATAGGCTGGACATGCCGGGAGATGAGTTTGGATTGGTCTGTCATGTGGCATGCTTCTGTCTATAACGTGAGCTCCATTCCACGGTCAGTGTGAACCGGCGTGACTTGACACAACGCTGGCGAAAACCAAATGAGTTAAATGGTCCCAGTCTGCCATGAAGCATTCATCCATGTATACCGGTAACCGTCTAGTTACATTTTCAGATATTATACGTTACATTTTTTGTCAGAAAGTCATTTTCATTGCAAGCTAAAGTATAACGTTCACTAGCTAGCGAACTTTAGCTTGCTGGCTTGCTAGCAAACGTTACGTGTACAATCTGTGAAGTAATATTATTAGAATCAGAAATCCATTTGAATTGCTAGTTATAGCCTAATGTTAGCTAGCTAACATTAGACCTAGTTGGTTAGCTTTTTAGCTACCTGGAGATTCATACTACAGCTATGACAATGTTTGTATTGGTAGTAGTATGAGTTGGGATTATGCCGGTTCGTTGTTTAGATATCTAGCTAGCTACATATGTAAACAAAAAACTTCACTTTGCGAGTTGAGTTAGCCAGGTGTGTCTGGGGGTGATTAAGACCATCTATTGTATTTTCACATGCCTAGACAATAGTGACCCATATACTTAGCTAGATGTGGCTGTGAGGTGGTTATAGCAATTCCTTCACATGACCCTTCAATTTAGACAAGTGTGTAAGGTAAGCGTTATCTAATAATTACAATTTTTATTTGGACACTTTGTTTTTGATATTGCTACTTTGGAAGTAACCATTTCACAGTACCATTTACACCTTCTGTATCCTGTGCATGTGACAAATAAACAAACACAGTAATGTGAAGAGCAACATGAACTTTACCAAAGTCAGATTAAGATATAAGCCAAGTATATTTTTACCTGGAGTTTTAAAGTTTTAAAGAATTCCTCATGAAGCTGGTTGAGAAAATACCAAGAGTGTGCTGTCATCCAGGCAAAGGGTGGCTACTTTGAAGACTCTAAAATCTATTTTGATTTGTTTAACACTTTTTTGGTTACTACAAGATTCCATATGAGTTATTTCATAGTTTTGATGTCTTCACTATTATTCTACAATGTAGAAAATAGTAAAAATTAAGAAAACCCCTTGAATGAGTAGGTGTGTCCAAACTCTTTACTGGTACTGTGTACTTAGATATCTCTCGCCTTGAATCTAAGTCTTTCTGTTCGTGCTCCACGTCCCTGTAAGTGTAAACGCTCTGTCTTGCCTGATAGCATGTTTCAGTCGTATGATGTTGATTACACCAGCACCGGAATCCATCCCTTTCAGGCCTGAACGTCCAGTTGGTTTAGATCTTGGCAGTGTATGTCAGGCAATCCTGTCGACCACTCAGGAAAGACTTAAGGGAGATAGACTTCTTCTTGTTTGTCACGCAGGCATTGGAGGGAGAGGTTTGTGGGTTCACAAATAGTCCAGGTTGGGGTATTGTTTTGGAGTGCCCATCCTATGGTGATTCCCTCTGAGCGTGGCTAGAGGTTACACCTACAGAATTCAACCTGTTTCTTGGACTACTCATTTACACGGGATTTACCGAACTGCCTGACCTTCAGTGATACTGGGGTACAAAGTCTTCTCGGGGTTCTTGGGCTAGATCTTTCATGTTGCTTAATCACTTCAAAGCTCTGTTGGCTGCTTTACACGTCGTGGATCCTGCCACTGAGGATAATACAGATAGGGTTTGAAAAGTAGTGCAGTACTTACTGCACCACCTGATAACAGACTTGTAAAAAGCTGCATCAGACAAACCAACAAATAGCCATTGATGAACACATGGTCAAATCCAAAGGGGCAATCAGGATTCAAGCAGTATATGAAACGGAAGACAACTAGGTGGGGATTTAAATTATGTTTTGCTTCATCTGACACAGGCTACACTTAGACGTCAAAGTTTACACCAGCAGTCAGGATGGTCGTGTGGTTGAGGAATTAGACATGTGAAAACCAAGGTTAAAAAGTTTGGTTCGACAAATTTTATGCATCGTAAGTAGTCAGAGATCAGGGGTCCAATGCATTTGGGACTTGTACGGTAAACTGGAAACAGTTGCCTGATGCATGTAAGTACTTTAAAAAGTGGGAGCGTCAAACCGAGTGGTGGAGATATGTGTTGGTGTAGGATAGTGGGCAATGTATCGGCCATACAGTGGAGAGACACACATACTGTTGCTTGCCATTCCAATTTTCACAATGCAAATGATTCCACTCCAGTAACAAGGCTAGTCCAACAAGATGGTGTCCGGAATAGGGAAATGGTCCACCAGTCTGCTGGAATCCACAATTACAATCGACAGATGGGTGGGGTTGACAAGTCTAACCACTAGGCTACCCTGCCGTCCCAGATGGGTGGGGTTGACAAGTCTAACCACTAGGCTACCCTGCCGCCCCAGATGGGTGGGGTTGACAAGTCTGATCACTAGGCTACCCTGCCGCCCCAGATGGGTGGGGTTGACAAGTCTAACCACTAGGCTACCCTGCCGCCCCAGATGGGTAGGGTTGACAAGTCTAACCACTAGGCTACCCTGCCGCCCCAGATGGGTGGGGTTGACAAGTCTAACCACTAGGCTACCCTGCCGCCCCAGATGGGTAGGGGGCCCAGATGGGTGGGGTTGACAAGTCTGATCACTAGGCTACCCTGCCGCCTCAGATGGGTGGGGTTGACAAGTCTAACCACTAGGCAACCCTGCCGCCCCAGATGGGTGGGGTTGACAAGTCTGATCACTAGGCTACCCTGCCGCCCCAGATGGGTGGGGTTGACAAGTCTGATCACTAGGCTACCCTGCCGCCCCAGATGGGTGGGGTTGACAAGTCTGATCACTAGGCTACCCTGCCGCCCCAGATGGGTGGGGTTGACAAGTCTGATCACTAGGCTACCCTGCCACCCCAGATGGGTGGGGTTGACAAGTCTAACCACTAGGCAACCCTGCCGCCCCAGATGGGTAGGGTTGACAAGTCTAACCACTAGGCTACCCTGCCGCCCCAGATGGGTAGGGTTGACAAGTCTAACCACTAGGCTACCCTGCCGCCCCAGATGGGTGGGGTTGACAAGTCTACCCACTAGGCTACCCTGCCGCCCCAGATGGTTGGGGTTGACAAGTCTGATCCAGGTGAACAACTCCTACAATGTTTTGCAGAAGACCCAGAAGTTCACAGAACATTACATAGGATTCCAGAAAAATACCACCGGTCACTAAAACATCTAACTCATTCACAGTAAAAAGGTATTTATATTCTGATTTCAGATGATCAATTCTTACAAAATAAAGAAGACTCAATATGTTACAAGTGTTTCTCTATTGTCATGAGAAAGTTTTGTAAATGGCAAGTTGTTTGGGAGAAAAACATTGATTTTTGTTTGTTACACATTTTCACTTTTTTTTGTTCTTGACTGATTACAATTTGATTGTATGTCATATCATTTGAAAGCACTGTTTCTCAGCTTTTAAAATATGTATCATGTTTTCATATAAAGTTTGACATCAGCAAATTATTCTAATTAATGCACACTGAGGTCATGGTCCAGTATATAATGTAAAATTCCCTCGAAGGAAGAACGTTGTTTCTTAACGTTCTCTGAAACAAGGTAAAACACAATGTTTGTGTTTGACCCCGCACCGACAGTTCCTGGGCTCAGGGAAGTGGTATTAAATTGAGGGAATGAATCCGAGCTTCACGCCTGTGGAAGGCGGGGCTTCCAGCAAATCTTCCCATAGTATTTTGTACCTCATTTCCCTCCTTCAGGAAACAATAGTTATATTCATGACATTACATTCTCAGACTGGGAAGGCATAGATCAGCAAACAGTGAACAGATCCTTCAAAGATCCTGTTAAGAATGGTTGGTCAGCACTTAAAAAAAAAAAACTGTTCTCTCTCTCAATAGATATCACTAGGGCTGCATTCTAAATCCGAATCAGAAAACATTATCGCTATGGAACAAATGGTACTAGCAATTTCTCAAGAAATCGCTCATCTCCCCTGTAATGGTTACTTTCTTTATCTTCATTGATTGGTGGATGGTATCTAGGTCACCTTGAAAGAAACTAAGAACTTGCACGCTTTGCCAGTATCAACAGTAGATTATTAAGTGTTGACCTTGAATTGTCTCTCAGCTGAGACACTGCGTAAGTAAGTTCACAGCAGTGTGCAAGTTATTTTCTTAAATTATATAATCTAATTACCCAGTGAGAAGTCATAGAAAATATGCAATTTTTTTTATATTATTAAATTGGAATTTCCGTGAATTGACTTAAGTTCTTCAAATCGACACCAACCCTTACGGACTGGTTTCTTACCAGGATGGGCAGTACCATATAGCTCCCGCAGAACATGGGCCCAAACACTGATATTGATATATTGTATGATTAGGCGTGTGTGTGTGTGTTGGTTTCTTACCAGGATGGGCAGTACCATGTAGCTCCCGCAGAACATGGACCCAAACACTGATATTGATATATTGTATGATTAGGCGTGTGTGTGTGTGTGTTGGTTTCTTACCAGGATGGGCAGTACCATGTAGCTCCCGCAGAACATGGACCCAAACACTGATATTGATATATTGTATGATTAGGCGTGTGTGTGTGTGTGTTGTTTTCTTACCAGGATGGGCAGTACCATGTAGCTCCCGCAGAACATGGACCCAAACACTGATATTGATATATTGTATGATTAGGCTTGTGTGTGTGTGTGTTGTTTTCTTACCAGGACGGGCAGTACCATGTAGCTCCCGCAGAACATGGACCCAAACACTGATATTGATATATTGTATGATTAGGCGTGTGTGTGTGTGTGTTGTTTTCTTACCAGGACGGGCAGTACCATGTAGCTCCCGCAGAACATGGACCCAAACACTGATATTGATATATTGTATGATTAGGCTTGTGTGTGTGTGTGTTGTTTTCTTACCAGGACAGGCAGTAGCAGTGCCATGTAACCGCCACAGAAGATGGCAAAGAAGACAGCGTAAACCATGAGCAGGATGTAGGTGTTAGCCAGCGGGGCAAACAGGTTGACCATTCCACACAGGATCAGGTAGGCCTTGTGGTAGTGGTACTTATGGAACGGGTTCTTATCCGCTAGCCAACCAGAGCCTAGCTGGGCTATAGTCTCTGTGATACCTGGAGGAAGAAGGAGAGGGAGGGAGAAGGAGAGGGAGTGCGGGAGAAGGAGAGGGAGGGAGAAGGAGAGGGAGGGAGAGGGGGGAGGGATAAGGAGAGGGAGGGAGGGAGAAGGAGAGGGAGGGAGAAGGAGAGGGGGGGAGGGAGAAGGAGAGGGGGGGGAGGAGAGGGGGGGCGAAGGAGAGGGGGGGGGGGAGAAGGAGGGGAGGGGGTAGGGGGTAGGAGTGGGGGACGGAGAGGGGGTAGGGGGAAGGAGTGGGGGAGGGAGGGGGGGGAAGGAGAGGGGACAGAGAAAGAGAAGAAGGGGAGGGAGGGAGAAGGAGAGGGGACAGAATGAGAGGGGGAAGGAGAAAGAGAGGGAGAGATGAAACATCTGTATTAGTCTGTATCAAGAATATTGATGACTTTAATGATGATTTTATAGAATGTTCTTTGTCGTCAACGGATCATTTCATTACTCATGTACCTGTCCTATTTAAAGGTGGGTGGGCTGTTGAGTGAGTAGTGCCTTTGTCCAGGTTTCAATCAATCAGTAAATCAATCAGCTTTTTGAGAGAAAGAAAGAGAGAGACCAACCTCTATTAGAGAGAGGGAGAGTGACAGAGTGACAGAGAGAGAGAGAGAGAGATAGAGAGCGAGAGAGTGCAGCAGCAGTCTTCAAACATGATGTGTGACATCTGTGACATCCTCCATCTCAGTCTCCTCCCACTCAGTCTCCCACAGAGTTCCCATCTGGAGTCCCGTGTTCCGTCTCGTGTTGGAGAGAATGTCCAGGAACACGTTCCATTTAGCAGGACACCACGTAGTGGAACACTCCGACAGAGAGATATCTAGCCTGAGTGCCAGTCTGTTTGTGCTATTATTACAACTCCTTGTCACTCATTGTGATGTTTGGCTTGACTAGGACAGCAATGGAGTAAACAAACTTCTCTTACATGTAGAATACAGAATGACAGTCACATAATTTCTATTTGTGATGTTTTTATCTGCAGGGTTCTACACAGTTTTCCTACTCAAGGTAAAGCAAGATACAGAGGTTAATTTGTGCAGTGGCTTATCACAAGCAACCGAGTGTTCCTTCATAATGCCCTTACAACCACTTACTCCAACAGCTGACGACAACAACAACAACTTACGACAACAACAGCTGACAACAGCTTACGCCAACGGCTGAATGTGGTAGACAAATCAATAGATAACAGCAAAACAAATATCTAATGAGTAGATAAGATCTGCATCAACTACTGTATTCGTGATCATCTGTCACATCGCAGCTATTGATTATGTTTTGAATTCATTAGTTGGGTTAATCCCAAATGGCAGCCTATTCCCTATAAAGTACAGAACTTTGTGAACACAGATCTATGGTGCCCTTGTTAAAAATAGTGCAATATATATATATATATATAAAATAGTGCAATATATATATATATATATATATATGAAAAAGGGTGCCATTCGGGATTGTGGCCTCTCTCTCCTGTCTTTTCTGGAGTCAATGTGAATGTGATAGCTGCTGCAGTGGCTGTATTGTCCCTGGGTTCAGAAATAGCTCTGGACAGGCGGGCAGCATCATCCCATTGATCAATTAAATGAAGTAAACAGGTCCCCCATCCCATGCAGTCAGATCAGTGCTAGTCTACGGCCCAGATGGCAGCCTATTGCCTATATAGTGCACTACTGTTGTAGGGTGCCATTTGGGACACAAACCACAGTGATTTCCACTATTGAAGGAGTACTGCAGTGAGTGGACTTATTTTTTTATTTAACTAGGCAAGTCAGTTAAGAACAAGTTCTTATTTTAAATGACGGCCTAGGAACAGTGGGTTAACTGCCTGTTCAGAACGACAGACCTTGTCAGCTCGGGGATTTGAACTTGCAACCTTCCGGTTACTAGCCCAACGCTTGAACCACTAGGCTACCCAGCTCAGATACTCTGCAGCGTTATAGGGTTATCACAGTGTGAGGTTCTAGGAAAAAAAAGTTGAGCGATAGCTTTTTTTTAAGCTGGTAATCTTTTCTAGTCTTATTGATTGACAACGTCAACAGCCTTTATCAGAATGAGAGTGTAGTTGGCTCATGGTCTCAAGAAAGGCCATCAAAAACATGACTTAATAGAGAGGCGCCAACAGAGGTTCACTTCGCCATAGCTCGTTGGTCAAAGCCTATGTGGAAATTAATAGGGTTTTATAGATAAATGACAAAAAATAATGTCTGAGGTAAACACAGGCTTAGGAGATCTTAAACATTTTGTTCTATGAGATATTCTTCATCAGCTAAAGTCACTTTTTGTGAGTTTTGAAGCACACGACGGCTTCATAATTCATAAAGGTCATGTTAACTGACTAATAAACTCAGCAAAAAAAAGAAACAGCCCTTTTTCAAGACCCTGTCTTTCAAAGATAATTCGTAAAAATCTAAATAACTTCACAGATCTTCATTGTATAGGGTTTAAACACTGTTTCCCATGCTTGTTCAATAACCATAAACTATTAATGAACATGCACTTGTGGAACGGTCGTTAAGACACTAACAGCTTACAGACGGTAGGCAATTAAGGTCACAGTTATGAAAACTTAGGACACTAAAGAGGTATTTCTACTGACTCAGAAAAACACCAAAAGAAAGATGCCCAGGGTCCCTGAACGTGCCTTAGGCATGCTGCAAGGAGGCATGAGGACGGCAGATGTGGCCAGGGCAATAAATTGCAATGTCCGTACTGTGAGACCCTTAAGGCAGAGCTACAGGGAGACAGGACAGACAGCTGATCATCATCGCAGTGGCACAACACCTGCACAGGATCGGTACATCCGAACATCACACCTGTGTGACAGGTACAGGATGGCAACAACAACTGCCCGAGTTACACCAAAAACGCACAATCCCTCCATCAGTGCTCAGAATGTCCTCAATAGGCTGAGAGAGTCTGGACTGAGGGCTTGAAGGTCCTCACCAGACATTACTGGCAACAACGTCGCCTATGGGCACAAACCCACCGTCGCTGGACCAGACAGGACTGGCAAAAAGTGCTCTTCACTGACGAGTCGCGGTTTTGTCTCACCAGGGGTGATGGTCAGATTCCAGTTTATCGTCGAAGGAATGAGCGTTACCCCGAGGCCTGTACTGTGGAGCGGGATCGATTTGGAGGTGGAGGGTCCATCATGGTCTGGGGCAGTGTGTCACAGCATCATCGGACTGAGCTTGTTGTCATTGCAGGCAATCTCAATGCTGTGCGTTACAGGGAAGACATCCTCCTCCCTCGTGTGCTATCCTTCCTGCAGGCTCATCCTGACATGACCCTCCAGCATGACAATGCCACCAGCTATACTGCTCGTTCTGTGCGTGATTTCCTGCAAGACAGGAATGTCAGTGTTCTGCCATGGCCAGCAAAGAGCCCGGATCTCAATCCCATTGAGCACATCTGGGACCTGTTGGATCGGAGGATGTGGGCTAGAGCCATTCCCCCCCAGAAATGTCCAGGAACTTGCAGGTGCCTTGGTGGATAAGTGTGGGGTAAAATCTCACAGCAAGAACCTGCAAATCTGGTGCAGTCCATGAGGAGGAGGTGCACTGCAATACTTAATGCAGCTGGTGGCCACACCAGATACTGACTGTACTTTTGATTTTTCAGTTGTTGAATCTTGTTATATTCCTACAAATATTTACACATTTTGTTTGCTGAAAATAAACGCAGTTGACAGTGAGAGTTTGGTATATCATAGAACAAAACATGACGGCTTCATAATTCATAAAGGTCATGTTAACTGACTAATAGTATCACATAGGCTTAGGAGATCTGATATGTTTTCTTCTATGTTAACCTCAGACTTCATTTTCAGCATTTATCCCACAACCCTCCTAAGACCCCATTCATTTCCCCATAGGCTTTGACCAATGAGCCATGGGTAACTAATTTCATTTTTCCTCCCCTCCGGAGAACAGACTAGCCCCGAGGTTGTTCCCCCTCCGGAGAACAGACTAGCCCCGAGGTTGTTCCCCCTCCGGAGAACAGACTAGCCCCGAGGTTGTTCCCCCTCCGGAGAACAGACTAGCCCTGACGTTCTTCCCCCTCCAGAGAACAGACTAGCCCCAAGGTTGTTCCCCCTCCGGAGAACAGACTAGCCATGAGGTTCTTCCCCCTTCGGAGAACAGACCAGCCCTGAGGTTCTTCCCCCTCCGGAGAACAGACTAGCCCCGAGGTTGTTCCCCCTCCGGAGAACAGACTAGCCCTGACGTTGTTCCCCCTCCGGAGAACAGACCAGCCCTGAGGTTCTTCCCCCTCCGGAGAACAGACTAGCCTTGAGGTTCTTCCCCCTCCGGAGAACAGACTAGCCTTGAGGTTCTTCCCCCTCCGGAGAACAGACTAGCCCTGGTGTTTTTTGTCTGTTTTACTCACAGCAGGTTGGTGGATTTTTTTATTTTTTTTTTACAGCTGTTTCGGAAGAAACGCAGGACAATGGGTTTCAATAGAGCTGCCTCTCTCTCTCTAGCCTGGTCCCAGATCAGTTTGTGCCATCTTGCCAACTTATGACAACTCAAGACCCCACATGAAAAAAAATGCTACAGTTTACTATAGAATACTACACTACTTACTATAGAATTCTATACTAAACTGTATTATACTGTAGAATACTACACTACTGTAGTATCCCTCAATCACGTGTAGTACTTATGTGGTAGTATACTGTAGAATACTATAGTAAATACTACACGGACTGTTATTAGATCTTCAACCAAAACTTGGTATTAAATCCAGGGATCCTGAGTTTACAAATAACAACAAAACAAAAAAAAAAGTTGATTTATTTAATTAATTAAACAGAGTTAAGAAACACCCAATGTCCCCTGTGTGGAAAAAGTAATTGCCCACTTACACTCAATGTTGTGCCACCTTTAGCTGAAATGACTGCAACCAAACGCTTCCTGTAGTTGTTGATCAGTCTCTCACATGTCATCCAAAAAGTTCAATACATTTAGCCAGAAAAGCACCTGGAAGCACCTGGATGATTATCAAAACTCTTGGAAGAATGTTCTATGGACAGTATAACTTTTTAGAAGACATGGGTCCCGTTATGTCTGGCAAAAACCAAACACGGCATTCCATCTTAAGAGCGTCATAAGAACGGTCAAGCATGGTGGTAGTGTGATGGTTTGGGGTCAGCATGGTGGTAGTGTGATGGTTTGGGGTCAGCATGGTGGTAGTGTGATGGTTTGGGGTCAGCATGGTGGTAGTGTGATGGTTTGGGGTCAGCATGGTGGTAGTGTGGTGGTTTGGGGTCAGCATGGTGGTAGTGTGATGGTTTGGGGTCAGCATGGTGGTAGTGTGGTGGTTTGGGGTCAGCATGGTGGTAGTGTGATGGTTTGGGGTCAGCATGGTGGTAGTGTGATGGTTTGGGGTCAGCATGGTGGTAGTGTGATGGTTTGGGGTCAGCATGGTGGTAGTGTGATGGTTTGGGGTCAGCATGGTGGTAGTGTGATGGTTTGGGGTCAGCATGGTGGTAGTGTGGTGGTTTGGGGTCAGCATGGTGGTAGTGTGATGGTTTGGGGTCAGCATGGTGGTAGTGTGATGGTTTGGGGTCAGCATGGTGGTAGTGTGATGGTTTGGGGTCAGCATGGTGGTAGTGTGATGGTTTGGGGTCAGCATGGTGGTAGTGTGATGGTTTGGGGTCAGCATGGTGGTGGTAGTGTGGTGGTTTGGGGTCAGCATGGTGGTAGTGTGATGGTTTGGGGTCAGCATGGTGGTAGTGTGATGGTTTGGGGTCAGCATGGTGGTGGTAGTGTGATGGTTTGGGGTCAGCATGGTGGTGGTAGTGTGATGGTTTGGGGTCAGCATGGTGGTGGTAGTGTGATGATTTGGGGTCAGCATGGTGGTAGTGTGATGGTTTGGGGTCAGCATGGTGGTAGTGTGATGGTTTGGGGTCAGCATGGTGGTAGTGTGATGGTTTGGGGTCAGCATGGTGGTAGTGTGATGGTTTGGGGTCAGCATGGTGGTAGTGTGATGGTTTGGGGTCAGCATGGTGGTAGTGTGATGGTTTGGGGTCAGCATGGTGGTAGTGTGATGGTTTGGGGTCAGCATGGTGGTGGTGTGATGGTTTGGGGTCGGCATGGTGGTAGTGTGATGGTTTGGGGTCAGCATGGTGGTAGTGTGATGGTTTGGGGTCAGCATGGTGGTAGTGTGATGTTTGGGGTCAGCATGGTGGTAGTGTGATGGTTTGGGGTCAGCATGGTGGTAGTGTGATGGTTTGGGGATGCTTTGCTGCCTCAGGACCTGGACGACTTGCCTTAATAGAAGGAACCATGAATTCTGCTCTGTATCAGATAATTCTACAGGAGAATGTCAGGCCATCCGTCTGTGAGCTGAAGCTGACGTGCAGCAAGACAATGATACAAAACACACAATCAAGTCTTCATGAAAATGGATAGAAAGCAACAAAAATCAAAGTTTTGGAATGGCCTAGTCAAAGTCCAGACCTAATACTAATTGAGATGTTGTGGCAAGGCTCAGGTAGTGCAGCTCATCCAGGATGGGACATCAATGCGAGCTGTGGCAAGAAGGTTTGCTGTGTCTGTCAGCGTAGTGTCCAGAGCATGGAGGCGCTACCAGGAGACAGGCCAGTACATCAGGAGACGTGGAGGAGGCCGTAGGAGGGCAACAACCCAGCAGCAGGACCGCTACCTCCGCCTTTGTGCAAGGAGGAGCAGGAGGAGCACTGCCAGAGCCCTGCAAAATGACCTCCAGCAGGCCACAAATGTGCATGTGTCTGCTCAACTGGTCAGAAACAGACTCCATGAGGGTGGTATGAGGGCCCAACGTCCACAGGTGGGGGTTGTGCTTACAGCCCAACACCGTGCAGGACGTTTGGCATTTGCCAGAGAACACCAAGGTTGGCAAATTCGCCAATCTGGCGCCCTGTGCTCTTCACAGATGAAAGCAGGTTCACACTGAGCACATGTGACAGACGTGACAGTCTGGAGACGCCGTGGAGAACGTTCTGCTGCCTGCAACATCCTCCAGCATGACCGGTTTGGCGGTGGGTCAGTCATGGTGTGGGGTGGCATTTCTTTGGGGGTCCAGAGGTAGCCTGACTGCCATTAGGTACAGAGATGAGATCCTCAGACCCCTTGTGAGACCATATGCTGGTGCGGTTGGCCCTGGGTTCCTCCTGATGCAAGACAATGCTAGACCTCATGTGGCTGGAGTGTGTCAGCAGTTCCTGCAAGAGGAAGGCATTGATGCTATGGACTGGCCCGCCCATTCCCCAGACTTGAATCCAATTGAGCACATCTGGGACATCATGTCTCGCTCCATCCACCAATGCCACTTTGCACCACAGACTGTCCAGGAGTTGGTGGATGCTTTAGTCCAGGTCTGGGAGGAGATCCCTCAGGATACCATCCACCACCTCATCAGAAGCATGCCCAGGTGTTGTAGGGAGGTCATACAGGCACGTGGAGGCCACACACACTACTGAGCCTCATTTTGACTTGTTTTAAGGACATTACATCAAAGTTGGATCAGCCTGTAGTGTGTTTTTCCACTTTAATTTTGAGTGTGACTCCAAATCCAGACCTCCATGGGTTGATAAATTTGATTTCCATTGATCATTTTTGTGTGATTTTGTTGTCAGCACATTCAACTATGTAAAGAAAAAAAGTATTTAATAAGAATATTTAATTCATTCAGATCTAGGATGTGTTATTTTAGTGTTCCCTTTATTTTTTTGAGCAGTGTATGTATATATATATATATATATATATTTTTTTACCCCTCTACCAATAGGTGCCCTTCTTTGCAAGGCATTGGAAAACCTCCCTGGTCTTTGTCGTTGAATCTGTACTTGAAATTCACTGCTCGACTAAGGGACATTACATATAATGTGTGGGGTACAGAGACTGGGTTTTCATTCAAAAACACCATTATTGCACACGGAGTGAGTCCATGCCACTTATTATGTGACTTGTTCAGTAAATTGTTAATCCTGAAGTTATTTAGGCATGCCATAACAAAGGGGTTGAATACTTATTGACTTAAGACCTTTCAGCTTTTCAGCTTTTGTTTACTAATTAATTTTTAAAAAATTATTCTAAAAACATAATTCAAGTTTGACATTATGGGGTGTGTAGATCAGTGACACAACATCTGCAAAAACGTCAAGGGGTGTGAATACTTTCTGAAGGCACTGCATACTACAGTTTTCATTACTACAGTATTTATACTACAGTTACCTGCAAATACTACACTATTCACTGTAGTGTTGTTAATGACTTTGGTCCGTAAAAAACTACAGTGAATACTATAGTATTTACAGTATATCATAGTATACTATAGTATGTTTTCATGTGGGACAGCACAAACAGATTTGGAACCAGGATCTCTCTCTCTCTCTCTCTCTCTCTCTCTCTCTCCACTTCCTGGAAGCCAAACGGCTTGGGAATGGGAAGTCACAGATGTTTGTGAGGCTCTCACCTCTGTCAGTCATCCAGCCAGAAAAGACAGGCATGTGTTATAGTGCTACACGCCTCCCAGCGATAACCCTTAACAAGCTAAAGGTCCAACTACAAGGCAGAAGGATTGCTTTTCAATTCCTCTCACTTCAAACAGACATTTAATCAAATAAAATGTATTTTATAAAGCCTGTTTTATATCGGCAGGTGTCACAAGGTGCTAGTGAGGTTTCCCTGTTAAAGCAGCCCACATGAAAAAAATACTACAGTTTTCTATAAAATACTACAGTACTTACTATAGAATTCTATAGTAAACTGTATCCCTCAATCATGTGTAGTACTTACTATAGAATGTTGTAGTATCCTGTAGAATACTACAGTAAATACTACAGTGTTATCTGCAACAAAAAACACTGTAGTAAATACTACAGTAAATACTACAGTGTTATCTGCAACGAAAAACACTGTAGTAAATACTACAGTAAATACTACAGTAAATACTACAGTAAATACTACAGTAATGTCCACAAAAACATTTCCCTTTTTTTTTTAACTATAGTAAACGCTACAGCATTTAATGTGCATGTACCCTGCTCATTTCCTTCCCCCATGTCGCAATTTGTGGCACCCAGAGGTGAGAAACCTGCGTGCCAAGTATTGTGTTCACTACAGGTTATTTAAAAAAAAAGCAGAAGCACTGAACTATCTGTTCAGACCCCAGTCATACATACCTACAGATTCTGGAAAATTAGCTCTTTGAGAGTTTCTCCAGTAGGTTTCCTGAAAAGAGAAACCCTCCACTTCTATGTCAAAAAAAAAATATATAGTAAATACTACAGTAATATCCATAAAAACACTACAGTAAATACTACAGTATACTCAAGTCTGCAAATACTACATTATAAACTGGGTGGTTCAAGCCCCGAATGCTGATTGGGATGACATATTTTTACTGCTCTAATTACATTGGTAGCCAGTTTATAATAGCAATAAGGCACCTCAGGGGTTTGTGGTATATTGCCAATATACCACGGCTAAGGGCTGTATCCAGGCATGGAGAACCTTAGTGGATGGCCTATGCTCTGAGTTAAAGGGTTTAACACAGTCAGGTCTTTAGTCCACAAAAACACTACAGTGAATAGTCTAGCTTTTATACCATAGTATACTATAGTATTTTTTAAATGTTGGAGGGTTTTAAACCACGTTAGT
Source organism: Oncorhynchus mykiss (assembly GCF_057628025.1). Taxonomy (NCBI): domain Eukaryota; kingdom Metazoa; phylum Chordata; class Actinopteri; order Salmoniformes; family Salmonidae; genus Oncorhynchus; species Oncorhynchus mykiss. Next base: position 74,286,782 of record NC_143037.1, read on the forward strand.
CAGTCCTCTTCCCCCCCCCCCCAGTCTTTCTCATTACTAAACAATCCCTGTTGGCTCATCTCCCCATCTCTTTTTATAAACATAACCACCTCAATGATTATGAGGGAACAATATCAACCAGGCACTTCAACATTGGACAAAAAAAATGTATAAATCGTAATGCCCTCCTGTCGCCACGGCAACCGATTTTACACACTAAGCCGTTGCCTAGCGATCCCAGTGGATTGGCCGATGGTGGCCTGACATGAGGCCTGGTCTGGAGCATAGAAATGTAAATAATAGAACGCATAAATATGGACTGGTATGGGAATGTGCATTCCATTAATTATATTTCTATGGTCTGGACTATGGTGACCCTCCTCTCTGTCTGAGCTCAGCTAGCTGAAAGGACCTCTTTCTATGGAGGTGGGGAGGGAGGCTGGGGGACATATTGGGTTTGTTGTGGCGTGTGTGAGTCTCTCTCTCTCTGTCTGTCTGTGTGTGTGCTTTCTGGGAGCATGGAACATGACATGGCAGCAGAATGTGAGACAGAAAGCATGTGTGCTGAGAATAACTCAATGCTATCATCCCTGCTCCTCTCACAGACAGGCTCAGACTCACTTACTTTAATACACAAAGTCTGTGAGGAGCATAGGCCATCCATTTACGTTCTCCAGGGCACCCTCTGCTCGTTTAGAGGTACTTTGGGTTCAAGACGGAAATAGAGACATCCATACCCACTGTTGATTTTGTCTGGGGTCGGCATTCACTGACTGGATCCCGGCCCACATGGACGAACCTCTGTGTTAGACCTACATTCATTCACACACCACTCCCATTCCCTCTCAGAAGCCAGAACCAAATTGTGTGCACGAGCTAGTTATCTACTCAATATGACCGTCTGTCACAAGATACATCTCCAGTCATTACAACACACAGAGCAAAGGACTGTTGTAACAGACGTTCTCTTGGGAAAACGTTTGGCTGAACTAGTTACCCATCAATCATAACTCACCAATATAGCACATTCATCACGCCAACTGAAGACACATGGGGTTTAGACCCAAAAAGGCACCATATTCCCTTGTTAATAGTATTGAAAGACTTTTCTTGCTTGCTCTTTCCCAACAATGCAATACTGGTAAGCTATATACAGGGACAGTTCCAGGATCAGTGCCAACACCATATTACAATGTGCAGGGATACTGGAGTGATAGAGGCAGATGCAGTATGTATAGGGGTAAGGTGACAAGACATCAGGATACATGAGTAAACAGAGTAGCAGCAGCTTATATGATGATTGTATGTGAGGGTGTGTTCGTGTGTGTGTGTGTGTGTGTGTGTGTGTGTGTGTGTGTGTGTGTGTGTGTGTTGGAGTGTGTTTTTGTTCTTGTTCGACCTTATGTTTTATTCAGTTCTACATTGAGTCTAACTATCTATGCATAGTCGCTTTACCCCTGACCTACATGTACAAATTACCTCGACTAACCTGTACCCCAGCATTCACTCAGTACCGGTACTACCTGTATATAGCCTCGTTATTGTTATTTTGCTGTTACTTTCTATTTTTTGGTTGCTTTAGTTTATTTAGTAAATATTTTCTTAATACTTATTTTCTTAAAACGGCATTGTTGGTTAAGGGTTTGTAAGTAAGCAACAAGTCAGATAGTCCGTGTGGCCATTTTGTTAGCTATGTATCAGTCTTATGATTAAGAGATAGAACTTGTTCAAGAGCCTGTTGGTGTCAGAGATGTGGCTCCGGTACCACTTGCCATGCGGAAGCAGCGAGAAGAGTCTATGACTTGGGTAGCTGGAGTCTAACAATTTTGCCTGCCTTCCTTTCACACTGCCTGATATAGTGGTCTTGGATGGCATGGGGGTCTCGGCGCCAGTGATTGTACTGGGGAGTCCATACCCCCCCCCCCCCCCCCCCCCCCCCCCCCTCTGTAGCGCCATGCGGTCGGGGGCGGTGCAGTTGCCATACCAAGCGGTGTTGCACAGATCCATACCAACTACTAACATGGTACTCCAAGAGCGTCTGCTAAATTATTCTAATGCAAATGTAAGTGTGTGTGTGTGTACTTGAAATTGTTAAAAAAGCACATTCAGCCATCTGGCTTTAGCTGCAGTATGCACGTGGTGTGTACAGCTAGGCTAGCGGTCTGGTCAGAGGAGAAAGACGTTTATACTGGGGTGTGCCCCTATGTACTGCACTGCATTTCACCAGGGTCCTATATAGATAATGTAGAACCATTTAGGACGCAAGCCTGGTTTTCATACAGAGTGGCCTCAGCCTCATCAATGGGGATACTACTGAGCTGAACTCGACGGCTCGGGCTATTGGGCCAAAGTTCAGGTTTTATATAAGAACGTTTTACATAAGACTACTGCAGCTAGGGTCTGAGTCTGCGCTGCTACAGTACTCACAAATAATTCATAAATAGTGTAAGAGGAACAAGATAACTATGGCTGAGGTCTATTTTTTTGTTTTGCCTCACTTCTAAAAAAGTATTTCTAATAATCTATCCAACCACAACTTCACATAAAGCTGGTTCTACCTCTAAACACAGTGCCCTGAAAACTACACATTTGAAGATATAGTATGTTTGCATCCTTTTCTAAAATAGAATCTCATCTCATAACCACTGCAAAGAAAACTAGGTAGTCGGCTGGGCTCGTTCTACATGACTAGGCATACGGAAAATTGGACATTTTGAATCTTGCATATGTTCATAGAAAGATTTGTGGAACACCCGGCTCATTCAATTACTGTACTGGCTTTCCAGATTGATTGCCAACAGCTTGAGGTCGTTTGGATCAATTACTTTGCCAGTCATGCTCTATTGGTCACATAGGCAAAATTGCCACGGGGGACTTGGCAAAATGTGTTGAAATGCAGGAATCTAGCTGTTTTACAAAAACATCTGCTTTCCCCCAAAACAATATTGTTGTTATTTTTGGGGGGGGTTGGGGAGTAGGTCCCCCGGAGACCCAAATGCGTTAGTCCGGCCCTGCTCGGACGCACTGCATGTTCTCTGCTCAGCGATGAGGTCTATAGACATTCGCACTTCTCCCTCACTCATTTCAGTCAGGGGCGAGACGAGGGGGAGGGCCCGAGGTGGCACCAGCCTCCCCTGAAATATGATTGGTCACCCTTGGTGATTCCCCCACCCCCCCATTCTCATTGGGTCAGAGCGCAGTCAAACTCGGCAGACTTGAAGAGGACAAAGACGGAAAGCTCGTTCTGGTTTTCCCTTTGTACGAGATGAAAACTGACCCGGCACCTCTGGCAGGCTAAAACGAACGCACCAAAACAGTACCATGTCGTCTTCTGGCGCTGACCCGGCACCTCTGGCAGGCTAAAACGAACGCACCAAATCAGTACCGCGTCGTCTTCTGGCACTGACCCGGCACCTCTGGCAGGCTAAAACGAACGCACCAAAACAGTACCGCGTCGTCTTCTGGCGCTGACCCGGCACCTCTGGCAGGCTAAAACGAACGCACCAAAACAGTACCTCATCGTCTTCTGCGCTTCTGTCATTAGAAGGAAAAGTTTCCTGAATGACCTAATGGATATTGACAGAATACGGTCGGGAGACAGACTAGGGAGTCGGGATCAACATTCAACGACACAAATGTCAGTTTTTGTCCATGGTATGTTCACAGTCAATTATTATATTTAAAAAGAAACATGGAATGGGCATAAGGTAAGGAGAACTCCACCTATAATAAAACTATAATAAAACTCAGTCTTCATCTTTGTGTCTTCATAATATAAATAAATATGTTTGTGTGCATCATTATAATGCAACTCAGTGTTCATATTTTGTGAATTTGTTATATTTGCCTTCAAATACCAAATACATTAATGATGATGGCGACTTATCCTTTTCCATTTACTCTGGGTTTACAAAATACCCTTTCATATAGGCCTCAAAATACCCCATCCATACAATCCATTTGGGAAGTTTTCAGACCCCTTCACTTTTTCCACATTTTGATACTTTACAGCCTTATTCCAAAATGTAAAAAAAATATAATAATAATAATAATCTCATCAACCTAAACAAAATACCCCATAATGACAAAGCAAAAACAGGTTTTTAGAAAAATATATATATATATTTATTTGAGAAATATCACATTTACATGAGTATTCAGACCCTTTACTCAGTACTTTGTTGAAGCTCCTTTGACAGTGATTACAGCCTTGAGTCTTCTTGGACATGACGCTACAAGCTTGGCACACCTGTATGTGGGGAATTTCTCCCATTCTTCTCTCAAGCTCTGTCAGGTTGGACGGGGAGTGTTGCTGCACAGCTATTCTCAAGTCTCTCCAGAGATGTTTGATTTGGTTCAAGTCCGTCTCTAGCTGGGCCACACAGGGCCATTCAGAGACTTGTCCCAATGCCACTCTTGCATTGTCTTGACTGTATGCTTAGGGTTGTTATCCTGGTGGAAGGTGAACCTTCGCCCCGGTCTGAGGTCCTGCGCACTCTGGAGCAGGTTTTCATCAAGGATCTCTCTGTAATTTGCTCTGTTAATCTTTCCCTCAATCCTGACTAGTCTCCTAGTCCCTTCCGCTGAAAAACATTCCCACAGCATGATGCTGCCACCTCCATGCTTCACCGTAGGGATGGTGCCACCACGATGCTTCACCGTGGGGATGGTGCCAAGTTTCTTCCGGAAGTGACGCTTGGCATTCAGGCCAAAGAGTTCAATCTTGGTTTCATCAGACCAGAGAATCTTGTTTCTCATGGTCTGAAAGTACTTTAGGTGCCTTTTGGAAAACTTCAAGCGGTCTGTCATGTGCCTTTTACTGAGGAGTGGTTTCCGTCTGACCATTTGACCATAAAGGCCTAATTGGTGGAGTGCTGCAAAGATGGTTGTCCTTCTGGAAGGTTCTCCCATCTCCACAGAGGAACTCTGAAGCTCTGTCACAGTGACCATCAGGTTCTTGGTTACCTCCCTGACCAAGGCCCTTCTCCCCCAATTGCTCAGTTTGGCCGCACGGCCAGCTCTAGGAAGAGTCTTGGTGGTTCCAAACTTCTTCCATTTAAGAATGATGGAGGCCACTGTGTTCTTGGGGACCATCAATGCTGCAGGCATTTTTTGATACCCTTCCCCAGACCTGTGCCTCGACACAATCCTGTCTCGGAGTTCTACGGACAATTCCTTCGACCTCATGGCTTGGTGTTTGCTCTGACATGCACTGTCAACTGTGGGACCTTATATAGACAGGTGTGGCTTTCCAAATCATGTCCAATCAAATGAATGTACCATAGGTGGACTCCAGTCAAGTTGGAGAAACATCTCAAGGATGATCAATGGAAATATGATGCACGTGAGCTCAATTTCAAATTTCATAGTGAAGGGTCTGAATACCAAAGATTTTCTAAAAGCCTGTTTTTGCTTTTTTCACTACGGGGTATTGTGTGTAGATTGATGAGGAAATTGTTGTTTTTTTAAATCCATTTTAGAGGAAGGCTGTATAGAAACAATGTGGAAAAAGAAAAGGAGTCTGAATAAAGCACTGTATACCCCTCCATATATACCCCTCCATATATACACCTCCATATATACCCCTCCATATACCCCTCCATATATACACCTCCATATATACACCTCCATATACACCTCCATATACACCTCCATATACACACCTCCATATACACACCTCCATATACACACCTCCATATACCCCTCCATATATACACCTCCATATATACCCCTCCATATACCCCTCCATATATACACCTCCATATATACACCTCCATATACACCTCCATATATACACCTCCATATACCCCTCCATATATACACCTCCATATATACACCTCCATATACCCCTCCATATATACACCTCCATATATACCCCTCCATATACCCCTCCATATATACACCTCCATATATACCCCTCCATATACCCCTCCATATATACCCCTCCATATACCCCTCCATATACACCTCCATATACACCTCCATATATACCCCTCCATATAAACCTCCATATATACACCTCCATATACCCCTCCATATATACACCTCCATATATACACCTCCATATACACCTCCATATATACACCTCCATATATACCCCTCCATATACCCCTCCATATATACACCTCCATATATACCCCTCCATATATACCCCTCCATATACCCCTCCATATATACACCTCCATATATACACCTCCATATATACCCCTCCATATACCCCTCCATATACACCTCCATATACACCTCCATATATACCCCTCCATATACACCTCCATATATACACCTCCATATACCCCTCCATATATACACCTCCATATATACCCCTCCATATACCCCTCCATATATACACCTCCATATATACCCCTCCATATATACACCTCCATATATACCCCTCCATATACCCCTCCATATATACACCTCCATATATACCCCTCCATATATACACCTCCATATATACACCTCCATATATACCCCTCCATATACCCCTCCATATATACACCTCCATATATACCCCTCCATATACACCTCCATATACACCTCCATATACACACCTCCATATACCCCTCCATATATACACCTCCATATATACACCTCCATATATACACCTCCATATATACACCTCCATATACACCTCCATATACATCTCCATATACCCCTCCATATACTCCTCCATATACACCTCCATATACACCTCCATATACACCTCCACATACACCCCTCCATATACACCTCCATATACACACCTCCATATACACACCTCCATATACACACCTCCATATATACACCTCCATATACACCTCCATATATACACCTCCACATACACCCCTCCATATACACCTCCATATACACACCTCCATATATACACCTTCATATATACACCTTCGTATATACACCTCCGTGTATACACCTCCGTGTATACACCTCCATATATATATATACACCTCCATATACACACCTCCATATATACACCTTCATATATACACCTTCATATATACACCTCCGTGTATACACCTCCATATATATATATACATACACCTCTATATATATATACACCTCCATGTATACACCTCCATATATACACCCCTCCATATATACACCTCCATATATACACCCCTCCATGTATACACCTCCATATATACACCCCTCCATGTATACACCTCCATATATACACCTCCATATATATATATACACCTCTATATATATATACACCTCCATGTATACACCTCCATATATACACCCCTCCATATATACACCTCCATATATACACCCCTCCATATATACACCTCCATATATACACCCCTCCATATATACACCTCCATATATACACCCCTCCATGTATACACCTCCATATATACACCTCCATATACAGTGGGACAAAAAAGTATTTAGTCAGCCACCAATTGTGCAAGTTCTGCCACTTAAAAAGATGAGAGAGGCCTGTAATTTTCATCTGACTAGGTCTTTCCCTTTACTAGGGAAGGTGTTATTACTACCCTATAGTCAACAAGGTATATTCAAATTAAACTGTTTAATCATCAAGGGTACAAGGATGAGTATCCTGAGAGAGTATTGTCTTTGGTCACCATCCTTGCTTGTTTGCACTGTGGAAATGTCGTGAAAAAGAGACATTCTGTGGGTTGATAAAGCCCTGAGACATGTCTGTAGACCCTACAGCCTACTTGCCCGGTATGGTGTCCTAATGCCTACAACCTACTTGCCCGGTATGGTGTCCTAATGCCCACAGCCTACTTGCCCTGTAGGGTGACCGAATGTCTACAGCCTTGTCTCAGGGGAAGGTTGATTGACTGTCTGAGACTCACCTGCCACAGAGATGATGAAGGAAGCATCCATGGCATCTATACCCAGGTTCCTGGCCCGGGCAGACAAGTGGAAGTAGGGGATGAAGTAAGCCAGCTGGCTGAATACCACGGACCAAGTGTAGATGCAGAAGAAGGGGTTCTTCAACAGGGAGAAGTCTAGGACTCTGTTATTTTTCACAGCCGGTGGGATGTGATCATCCACAGTGGTAGAAACATTAGGTGAGGAGAACCCAAACACAGCGGAACCGTTTAGGCTAATGGTACCGTTCTGTTCCATGAGGCTGGGGCTGTCTATGGTGGCTGTGGGAGGGGATGCCTCCTGAACGTGCCTGTTCACACTGTTTTGTACCAGCTTGGTCAGTTCAGGGTTTGGTGGAGGTGGGGGGATGTAGTTGCTCTGACCCAACCCATGTGTGGAGACCTTCTCTGAGGTCTCAGTGTCCCAATGCAGGGGTTGTGGAGTGGAAGGAGAAGAGTCTGATTTGGTGATGCCATTGGTTAACATTGTGGATCTGTTAAAGCAGCATCCATTCTGAGGGCGGTCCTTCTCCTTCTCTGGATCTATCAGAAGGCTTTTTTGGATAGATGAAGATGAGGATGAGGAAGGGGGTGGTGCAGGCTTAATGTGGATGGGTCTTAGCAGCATCCCAGAGGCCACCAGGTTTAACATCAGGCCTCCTAGGATCAGCAGAGCTCCTATGGGAGGAGCATAGGGGTGTTACGGGGTCATTCTAGACGAGCATTATGATATTCCCATAATAATTAAATCATTTCCACATCCCAATAACAGATGTGTGTGTGTATATCTGTGTGTGTGTCAGTACCTTGCCAGGCATACTGATCCAGCAGCAGCTGAGTGAAAGGGGCGAGGGCGAAGGTCAAGCCCATGCCAGACCGCCCGATGGAGTATGCCGTCGCTAACCTCTTACGGAAATATGTTGCCGTGACAACAGAGGTGGCTTGGTACAGGAGTGCAAAACCCAGGCCTGAGAGGGGTTACATGACATACAGTATATAGACAGCAGTATGTTGACACCCCTTCAAATGAGTGGATTTGGGCTATTTTAGCCACACCCGTTGCTAGCAGGAGTATAAAACTGAGCACACAGCCATGCAATCTCCATAGACAAACATTGGCAGTAGAATGGCCGGTACTGAAGAGCTCAGTGACTTGGGCACTGTCATAGTTTCCAACAAGTCAGATTGTCAAATTTCTGCCCTGCTAGAGCTGCCCCAGTCAACTGTAAGTGCTGTAAGTGCTGTTATTGTGAAGTGGAAACGTCGAGGAGCTCAGCCACAAAGTGGTAGGCCACACAAGCTCATAGAACTGGAATGACAAGTCCTGTAGCGAGTAAAAATCGTCGGTCCTCAGTTGCAACACACTACAGAGTTCCAAACTGCCTCTGGAAGCAATGTCAGCACAATAACTGTTCGTCGGGAGCTTCCTGAAATGGGTTTCCTTGGCCGAGCAGCTGCGCACAAACCTAAGATCACCATGCCAAGCGTCGGCTGCATTGGTGTAAAGCTCAACGCCATTGGACTCTGGAGCAGTGGAAACGCATTCTCTGGAGTCACAATTCACACTTCAAATCAAATTTTATTGGTCACATACACATGGTTAGCAGATGTTAGTGCGAGTGTAGCGAAATGCTTGTGCTTCTAGTTCTGACCATGCAGTAATATCTAACAAGTAATCTAACAATTTCACAACTACCTTTTACACACAAGTGTAAAGGAATGAATATGTACATATAAATAAATGGATGAGCAATGGCCGAATGGCAAAGGCAAGATGCAGTAGATGGTATAGAGTACAGTATATACATATGAGATGAGTAATGTAGGGTATGTAAACATGATATAAAGTGGCATTGTTTAAAGTGACTAGTGATACATTTATTACATCCAAGATTTGAGTCAGTATGTTGGCAGCAGCCACTCAACTTCACCATCTGGCACTCCGACGGACAAATCTGGGTTTGGCGGATGCCAGGAGAACACTACCTGCTTGAATGCATAGTCCAAACTGTAAAGTTTGGTGGAGGAGGAATAATGGTTTGGGGCTGTTTTTCATGGTCCGGGCTAGGACCCTTAGTTCCAGTGCAGGGAAATCTTAACGCTACAGCATACAATTACATGCTAGATGATTCTGTGCTTCCAACTTTGTGGCAACAGTTTGGGGAAGGCCCTTTCCTGTTTCAGCATTACAATGCCACTGTGCTCAAAGTGAGGTCCATATAGAAATGGTTAGTCGAGATCGGTGTGGAAGAACTTGACTGGTCTGCACAGAGCCTTGACCTCAACCTCATCAAACACCTTTGGGATGAATTGGAACACCGACTATGAGCCAGGCCTAATCACCCCCAACATCAGTGCCCGACCTCACTAATGCTCTTGTGGCTGAATGGAATCAAGTCCCCGCAGCAATGTTCCAACATCTAGTGGAAAGCCTTCCCAGAAGAGTGCAGGCTGTTATAGCAGCAAAGGAGGGACCAACTCCGTATTAATGACCATGATTTTGGAATTAGATGTTTTATACTTTTGGTCATACAGTGTATTTATGATAATGTATTTTATGATCATCACAGATTCAGACACAGATTCCTATTTTTTTTCATTAAAAACGTGATTTGTCACCAAATACCAAAATAAAAATGCAAGACAGAAAAAAATACACTGTATGACAGTTCAAGTATATCAAGTATTTTACACATATATTGGACTCCAGCCTAGTCTGCTCTGTAGCTCTTTTAACCTCTTTTAACCTCTGATAACTTACCCACAATCAGCCCCATGCTGATGTATAGGAATACCACACTGGTGGCAAAGACACTCATGAGGAAGCCAACACTGACCAGCACAGCCCCAGCTATAGAGGTCACTCTGTTCCCCAGCTTCGCACACGATACAGCGGCCAGGGGACCTAACACAGGAACAAACAGAAAAACATGAAAATGTATCCCATAATTCATCAATTCACAAAGCTCTTAGTAGGACAGACAGGTGTCAGATGTTGTCAGTGATGCAACACAAGAGCCAGACCCCCCAGACCCCAGACCCCAGACCCAGAGGGATGAGTGATGTGGTCAGACTTTGGTTTTATGTGAACTCTGACCTCACACACACACTGCACACATTAATTGAATTAAACACGCGCACACACACAGATACAGTACAGTGGGGGCTGCTGAGGGGAGGACGGCTCATAATAACGTCTGGAACGGAGTAAATGGAATGGCATCAAACACCTGGACGCCATGCGTTTTGATGTATTAGATACCGTTCCAATCATTCCTCTCCAGCCGTTATCACGAGCCCGTCCTCCCCAATTAAGGTGCCACCAACCTCCTGTGATACAGTAGTAGTCTGAGTGTTTTCATGTCATGTGAACTCTGACCTCCAGAGAGCCGCAGGCTAGACATGATCGAGCCGATCCAGCTGATACTCTCTGCCGACCCTCCGAACTCATCCTGGAATGTCACAAAGAAGATCCCAAACGTCTTCAGGGTCCCCATCACCAGCACATTCACCTGGAGTCAGAGACAGAAAGAGGGAGGCAGGTAGGCAGACGTGTACGCACACACACACACATGATCTGCCACACTACAAAATGCAGGGTTGGGGGGGGGGGGTCAGGGTTCGGGTCAATTCCCTTTCTATTGCAGTCAATTCGGGAAGTACACTGAAATTCCAAATTGGAATTCGGTTTACTTTTACGAATCGACTGGAATCTAAATTAAATTGACCCTAACTCTGCATAATTGTATAACATATGAACATTTATATATATATATTTTTAAATCTAGAAACATGTCCAATAGATAAACATTTGGTGAACCTCCAAACACTCAAAGATGAGGAAAGAAGAAGTCGTACCAGGAAGCAGTGAAGTACGACCATCCAGCCCCAGCCACCATCTGGGGAATCGTCATAATGAATCTCCTTCTCTTTCTTCTCCTCTTTCTTCATACAGGCATTCAGGGCGTTATTTCTGTTGAACAGGCTGAGCTTGGCAGCCTTGGGCTCGCTGCAAACATACCACAACAATGCAAAAACACTTTTCAAAGTAAACAATAGCTATGAAACACTTTCAAAGGACTGTAAACCTCCCACATCTATGGGCTTAGTTACTCAGCCACAGCGCATTCTGATAATAATCCTAATCATGAGCCGTACAGTAAATCTCAGCTAAACGCTTGATGAGAACGTAAGAAAAATGTTCGGTATAGAATTATATAATCTACTGTATACTGTACTGGTGTATATTGTACATGAAAAGCTGTGGTCAGAAAATAACTTTATTTATTTTAGGAAATAAGTCATACTTCAAATGTACTGTATGTAATCCATACAAAAACCTCAAAGTAGTGGCTCATTTCATCTAATTTGACCTCTACTGACAAAGCTTTAGTTGTACAGTAGCTACCAGAGACACTGCAATGTCTTCATAGGTTAAAGAATAGGTTTAAAGTAGTCAACCGTGGCTACTATTTCATTTTTTCCCCCCCACTCCGGTTGGTAATAGTGATGGATAAGGACAGGTTACTAACTCCTATTGGTTAGTGCAGACAGAGTCCCTGGGCAGATTATTTCAGGGATTTTAACATTAAGGCCTGTGACGATACCAGTACCATATTATTATTTTTTCCATGGCAAAAATGGAAAAACACGAAGCAGACCAAACTCTTTGGTCCTTTAAAAAAAAAAAAATTCTGTATGTAACATATTGTGTTCTATAATATGGAAAATAAATACAGGTGATTCTGGATGACATCATAATGTCATAATGTCTGGATGACATCATAATGATGTTTGTTTGCCAACAATAGGGATGTTTCTTTAAGAAGTTAAGTCCGCTTTGTGTTTTATTTCTTTGCAAAGATACTAACGAGTATCGCGATACTGGTATCGTCCCGGCCTTAGTTAACAAGGTTAAAACTTTAGTGTTTTAGGTGTGTTGACAACACGTGTCTGAATTACAGTAGATCTCCTTGGTCCGACTGTCTGTGGGTGAATTTGAAGATTTCACACTCGGACCTCTGGAATGGTCTAAATTAAAATGTGTAAACTCCTCCCACCCAGGGAACTCGGCCTGTATGTCGCAGCACACGTTAATATTTCAACACGCACCATCTATAGAGTCCCTTGAGTAAAAGCGCTGTCAGCAACACTATACTTGTCCCAGGATATTGTGCATTTCCTATAGACACTGGCCAAGTGCAATGCTACTGACAGCGCTTTACTCAAGGGACTCTATAGATAGAGAGTTAAGGATACTGAGAGGTTGGGAGTTCTTCTTAGAGACTGTAAATTATCATTTATCACCCATTAAGCTACACATGATTTTGTGTGTGTCATGGATCACCAGCAAGGACAAGGTCCCAGCTTTGTGAACATGATTCTCTCTCTCTCTGTGTGTGTGTGTGTGTGTGTGTGTGTGTGTGTGTGTGTGTGTGTGTGTGTGTGTGTGTGTGTGTGTGTGTGTGTGTGTGTGTGTGTGTGTGTGTGTGTGTGTGTGTGTGTGTGTGTGTGTGTGTAAAACCCCAGCTTTGCTAACATGAATCCGTAGCCTTGTGTCGTGAGGTTCTCCCTGGAATTAGGAATGGTTGAGGAGATTGACTTGTTCATGACTCTTTAAATCTGTCTAAGCCAGCTGTGGGGTGATAATGACTGCCAGCCAACTGTGGGGTGATAATGACTAGCAGTGTGTCCAAAATGGAGCCCTATTCCCTTTGGACCAGTGTACTATAAAGAGAATAGGCTGACATTTGGGACAAACGCCCAAGCCGGGACTTGGTCGCTCCATAAACCAGACAAAAACAGTTTAACATGCGAACAAACTTGACCTGAAACCAGTACCTTCCAACTACTTTGCAGACGCTGCATTGTTGGACATCCGATTGCTACAGCTTGTAGGATCTTAATTTGATCACCCTGTTTCAGGAGAGCTTACCTGAGGTTTAAAAAGGCTTCTGAACCATGACATTTTACCTATGAAATTTCAGACTTGATTTTCCCGTACAAAGAACATATCAACCCCTACAAAAATGTTGCTTAATTAAATTATAATCCACATTTTCTGTTGCTGCATGATTATTTTCTTGCTGTAGCAACCTGGCTCAAATTCAGATCCTACATCTGTATATCATATGATGTGGTTAGCTGGTATGTCAGTCTGCAATGTAGGACAGCCTGGCCAATGTTTGGTTGTGTTGGTGAAGCTCTGTAGATTAATCACAAAAGCATTCCAAGAAACACCTCCACATTTCCAAGATTCCTGCCAGCCCAACCCAGCTGCTAACAACTTCCTTCGTCAGGAACATATATCCCAGTTAGACAACAAGTCCCCAATAGCACCTAGCAGTTTGCACTTGTATTTTCTCACTAAATCAAATAAAATGTTATTGGTCACATACACATGGTTAGCAGATGTTAATGCAAGTGTAGCAAAATGCTTGTGCTTTGAGTTCCGACAATGCAGTAATATCTAACAAATAATCAAATAAATTCACAACTACCTTATACACACAAATGTAAAGGGATGAATAAGAATATATATATAAATATATGGATGAGCGATGGCCGTGCGGCATAGGCAAAGATGCAGTAGATGGTATAGAGTACAGTATGTACATATCGAATAAATTCAGTGCGTAGCACTAGCACTGACTGCTGCTTTATTAAGGAAAACATTTGCTTACTATGACCAGTGACAGGGTAGCCTAGTGGTTAGAGCGTTGGACTAATAATGTTGCACTAGTAACCGGAAGGTTGCAAGTTCAAACCCCCGAGCTGACACGGTACCAATCTGTCGTTCTGCCCCTGAACAGGCAGTTAACCCACTGGTGTGCCTTTACTGAGTAAAGGGTACTTCAATAAATGTCATATTTCCTTATTTTTATAAATGTACAATAACCTGTTTTTTTTCTCTGTCATTATGGGGGTAGTGTGTGTAGATTGATAAGGAAAAAAAACAATTGAATACATTTTAGAATAATGCTGTAACGTAACAAAATGTGGAAAAAGTCAAGGGGTTTGAATACTTTCCGAATGCACTGTATACAAAATACTAGGCTCCTGTATCGTTGCCTATTTTTTTTCCCCCATTAATTAATGTGGCATTATAGGAGGACTGAATAGTTTTAAGGAGCGTATCTTTGGTAATCGGACGAGGGGCGCTCTTTGAAAATGGGGATGGATAACCTACTTGAACAAGCAAAATTAAGTATGCAGGTGAATTGTGAATCATGAAAAGGCATGAAGGCAAAAAAAACTCAAAGCACTTTCAGTAGACCATTTAAAACCCCTTTATTCATCGGCTACTTGCCTATTTTTGATGTTTTTTTAAATACAACATCCACTTCCATGGGCCCTGTGTGTCACTGCTGGATTGGCTGCACTTCCGCTCTCAACTGTGTTACCGTTAAAACCTGCTTTTTGTGAGTCTTAAAATTGTCACTTTTGCGATTGTTTATAATAAGGACAAACCTCAAATATTACCGCCCCTCCCATCTCAGTACAAGCGAGCTGATGTAAATAAACGAAACTATCCAGGGTGTGCCAGTTTTTACATGACGGAACTGCAAACTAATGTACGTACGTTTGACACTAGTGCCTGAGCACCAGCTGAAAATAGAACCCTTTAGTGAGAGAGAGAGAGAGAGAAACAGAGAAAGAGAGAGAGAGGGAGAGAAAGAGAAACAGAGAAAAAAGAGAGAGAGAGAGGGAGAGAAACAGAGGAGAAAGATAGAGAAAAAGAGAGCGCAAACAGGTCGATCAAGCTGATCAGAACATGACGCTGGTTGAGCACGGGCGTTTCTTGTTTTAGTTTCTGTCTATAGGCTGGGAGCAACAAAATGGAGTCATGTTCAAATTTCCCGAAGGCAGTGCGGGAGAGGGCTTTGTATGCATCACAGAAGTTAGAGTAGCAATGATCCAGAATGCTAGAGGCTTGTGTCACGCATTCGATATGCTGATAGAATTTAGGAAGTATTGTTCTCAGGTTAGCTTTGTTAAAATCCCCAGCTTCAATAAATGCAGCATCAGGATGTATGGTTTCCAGTTTACATAGAGTCCAGTGAAGTCCTTTCAGGGCCGACTGGGTATCTGCTTAGGGGGGGTATACACGGCTGTGACTAATCAAAGAGAATTCTCTTGGAAGATAATGCGGTCGGCATTTGATTGTAAGGAATTCTAGGTCAAGTGAACAAAGGGACTTGAGTTCCTGTATGTTGTTGTGATTACACCATGAATCGTTAATCATAAGGCATACACCCCCGCCCTTCTTCTTACCAGGAAGGTGTTGGTTTCTGTCGGCGCGATGCATGAAGAATCCGGACGGCTGTACCGACTCTGACAACATATCCCGAGTGAGCCATGTTTCCGTGAAACAGAGAATGTTACAATCTCTGATGTCTCTCTGGAAGGCAACTCGTGCCCTAATTTCATCCACCTTGTTATCTAGAGATTGGACATTGGTGAGTAATATGGTCGGAAGCGGTGGATGCTGTGCTCGCCTTCTGAGTCTGACCAGTAGCCCGCTTCGTCTGCCTCTCCTGCGGCGACCACGTTGTTTTGGGTCAGCCTCTGAGATAAGATCCCATGTCCAGGGTGAAGGTCAGATGGGGCGGTAGGGTAGCCTAGTGGTTAGAGAGTTGGACTAGCAATTGAAAGGTTGCAAGTTCAAATCCCCGAGCTGACAAAATCTTTCGTTCTGCCCCTGAACAGGCAGTTAACCCACTGTTCCTAGACCAGTTAACCCACTGTTCCTAGACCAATTAACCCACAGTTCCTAGACCAGTTAACCCACTGTTCCTAGACCAGTTAGTTAACCCACTGTTCCTAGACCAGTTAGTTAACCCACTGTTCCTAGACCAGTTAACCCACTGTTCCTAGACCAGTTAACCCACAGTTCCTAGACCAGTTAACCCACTGTTCCTAGACCAGTTAGTTAACCCACTGTTCCTAGACCAGTTAACCCCCAGTTAACCCCACCTTCCTAGACCAGTTAGTTAACCCACTGTTCCTAGAACAGTTAACCCACAGTTCCTAGACCAGTTAACCCACTGTTCCTAGACCAGTTAGTTAACCCACCGTTCCTAGACCGTAATTGAAAATAAGAATTTGATCTTAACTGACCTGCCTAGTTAAATAAAGGTTAAAAAAAAACAAAACAAAGGATCTGCTCGGGGAAGACCAGTTCCTGGTTGGTAAGTTGACATCACTTTTATATCCAATAGTTCTTCCCGGCTGTATGTAAAAACATTTGAGATTTTCTGGGCTAACAATGTAAGAAATAATACAACAAAAAAAAAAAAAAATAACTGCATAGTTTCCTAAGGACCTGATTTATACTGTTTTATACATATTATTATTGGTAATTAGATTAATTAAAAGCAGCCATAGGATCTCTACAGTCATTAGTGGTTACAGGTACAGATACAGGCGGAGGTGTCATTTACCTGTTGTGTTCTTTAGGTAGCATGGTGAAAGCAGCAGCAGCAGAGAGAATTCAAAAGATCCGTTGTCTACTGTAGCGTCATCCTCTGGTGTGTCTGGATAGGGAGATACATCTACAGCTGTGTCAAGGTTAGCCTTGCACCTGTAACAACATACAAACAAGTTAAAAATAACTTCAAAAAAATCCCCCCAGAAAATGTTTAACCTCAAGGTCTTTTATGGTTCGATAAAAGCTAAATGAAATGAAATTCATGGCAACCGTGTGACTTGTCTTGAGAGAAAAACTTTCCCTGACTGAAGTTGAAGTTAGCAAGCGTTGTACACAGATAACCATCCATCAAAGCGTAAGCATGAAGACACAGTATTTAAATGAGATCCATTTGATTGAGTTCTCACAATGACCACCTTTGCAGAATGATGCAACTTTCTTCTTGCCTTTCCAGATTCCTTTCAGGGAGATCAAATAGATCTAACAGATCACGAAGGAGGAGACGGGGATCAGGACAAACTAGTCTTGAGATAATGAACGGGGCAAGAACCCCGTTTTCAAAAACACTCGGCTGGATGTCAACGATGACCACTGGCACAATGACCATCTTTCTTTGAGAAACTCTGAAAAAGCAGAGACATCTCTGGACAAACAGAGAGAGAGAGACAGACATAAGGTAGGCGAGGGGGACAGACAGATCTAAAGCAATAGTCTGACCTTAGCACTCTTTCATCAGCCAAAAAGGTTGAACAAGTATGATTATCTATAGATTAAATGATGATAATCTATAGATTGTGTTTTGTTATATTATTCAAATCAAATTGGAGAGTCAGTTGAAGCTGTCCTACAAAAACTGTAATGTCATTAAAGTGCATCTTAATATTACTCTACATTTTGCTTTAAGAGCGCGAGCAGGTTCAAACTAGATCATGCCGGATTGGATTTCCTTCCTGCAAGCCAGGGCTGAAGTAAGCTAAATGTCACCTCTGGCATGCATGACATGTATTGAACCACCACAGACCTGGTGCTCAGTCTGTCGGGTTATACCAGGGAGGAGCTGTCTGTCGGGTTATACCAGGGAGGAGCTCAGAAGCAGGAGGATGAGCTATTGAGGGGGTGGGACTGTAGGGTGTGTGTCAGGGGTTTCCAGCCCTTATCATTATCTCTGAGTTTCTATGCAGTGCTAAGGGCCCTGATGTGGAGGCTGCTAGTATCTCTGGCCCCGAGCAGTGCTAAGGGCCCTGATGTGGAGGCTGCTAGTATCTCTGGCCCTGAGCAGTGCTAAGGGCCCTGATGTGGAGGCTGCTAGTATCTCTGGCCCTGAGCAGTGCTAAGGGCCCTGAGGTTGAGACTGCTAGTATCTCTGTCTCTGAGCAGTGCTAAGGGCTTTGAGGTTGAGGCTGCTAGTATCTCTGTCTATGAGCAGTGCTAGGGCCCCTGGGGTGGAGGCGTGCTAGTTATTGACACATACTATAGTATGTCACATTATACGCCACATAGCTAGCTGTGTGCTATGTCTGGACAGCTACCATATCCATCTTCTGTGTGAAGAGCTAGCATGTCTGGATAGCTAAGTTAGCATATTCATTTCCTATATTAAGACCAAGGGGCTCTGGTCTCATCTGTCTATCTATATAAGAACCCTATGATGGAAACCTTCAGGTTAGCCAAAATGTTAGTTAGAAGCTTTCTCGCTGGGCAGAAACTGGATGAATCGCTGTTGTTTCCACGTTGTTGTTTCAACTAAAATTCTGTTTTTTTCCTGAAAAATAAATTGGATATACCAAAAAGTCATCAAAGTAAACTCATTTCAAGAATTGTTAAAACATTTTTTTTTTAATCACCCAACTTTTAACCGAAGTCCAATGATATGATTGACATTTTTATTGCCTTCACTTTGTAATCACATAGACGTCGAATTGACATTGGCTATGCCCAGTGGGTTCAGTTACAGCATCCAACTCCCTTTGGAGTGTTGCGTCAACAATGGCTTAACAGGCAATGCATTACAATAAACTAGGCATGTTGATTGCTTTGTCCTGGAGTAGATCAGGTTGAAACAGGATATTGATCAGGCGACCAGAAAAGTTCAATTAAAAGAACAAAACCTGTTGAACTCATTGTTTCGTTGGAAAATGAAAGATTCTCTCATTTCAGAGTAATTGTTCTCATCTCAAGGTTTTTCCAATATTTGAGAGCAAACAACTCAAATTATGATATTTGATCATTGTATGTTTTGAATACAATAGCTTGAGATAATGTATCAGTTTCCTTTTTAAGGATTTACTGTACGAACAAGCTCTGTGACCACAGATCTGTAGCCACAACTACTGTAGCTTTGCCTCCCCATATGACTCCATATTATAGTAATACAACACAATGCTAATAGCAAACTCTCACATTCTTGAATCCGCATTAGTCATGAGGAATGGTGAGATTAAGTTGCTAAGAAGCTGCTTGGTGATTAGGTGAAAAAAGATTTTGGCTTAGTTTATTATCCCTGAAAAGGAGAATGGAACGACCACACACCACAGTATTGTGAACTCATTTGCCAAAGTATTCAAGTACTATTTGAAATCTTTAAAATACGTTGTGTTTGCATGTCCTCACCGGGAGTGCCAGGTGGTCAGGGTTTTATATTGGTTCCACTTTTGGCGGCAGGTAGCCTAGTGGTTAGAGCGTTGGACTAGCAAGATCAAATCCCCGAGCTAACAAGGTAAAAAAAAAAACTGTTCTTCTGCCCCTGAACAAGACAGTTAGTATTTAAAAAAAGGCTGTCATTGAAAATAAGAATTTGTTCCTAACTGACTTGCCTGGTAAAATAATTAAATAAACTTGAACTGGGAGAATTTCAATTTAAAAAAAAATACTATTTGAACCGAGGTCTGGACCATACACCACCGCAGTATTGTAAATATAAACTCATAGAGAGGTCTCTTACCATATACAAATCTGCTGGACCAGTTGCTCTCTTTTAGATCAGCGTTTTATTGTTGCATTGGAGCCCCTCAACTCACCCTACCTACAGTCACGACTCTGTTTGGGGAAATTGATAAATCACTACCCACTAGCTGTTTGAATTCAGTTAGAGAAACACACAGGTCATAAACATATGTTTGAATACAGTAACCTTATAACAACCAGGTGACCAGGTCAAGAACACAGAAATTAACTGAACATTAAATGGGTAATCTGGGATTGGCACATCACTTTTGGGACTTTTAAATGAATGACATTTAGCCAGATCCCAGATTGCTTAATTAAGTTACTATGTAAGACCATATTAACATATATCCCCCCCCCCCCAAAGTATTTCACACAAGATGGATAATTACGACTAATTGTCACCGCTAATGAATTTAATAAAGGATTTATGGGTTAATAGATTCGGTCAAACTACATCGGTGCAGTGCCCGTGCACTCCAAATGGCACAAGATTGAAATTACGTAGTGTGTAGCAGCAATCATTAATAGTAGGCTACAGCCAACAATAAAACAAAATAGGCTAATATAAATGATTATGTATTTGTGACTTTTTTTTTAAACAATAAAACCATATCCCCAAAAGCCCTATAAAAATAAATACAGAAATGCAAAAACACTTCAGTATAGAACACTTAGCTATTAATTCATGAAAACTGAAATTACAGTATTTAACATACTTATATACATACCTTAATCTTCCATCAGATTTTGAACTTACTCTTGATCTCCAATAGTAAGTAATATCGATGGTGTTCTGCGCTCGAAGAGCTAGATGGGAGATTTCTACATTTTAGGTGCACACTGTCCTTTTGATAGTGCACTTAATAGGCTGCTTCTACTTGAAGTTTCCTTGACATATATATACTTCGACATAGCAGGACCCGTTCCTTTGAGGATGAATGAGCCATAACTTTATTTAACTGTGTGTATTCCCCCCTCAGAGTTCAACAGAACATTTGCGATTTATTGAGAAGGGTCGCGTGAACCAAAGTCGCTCTCACAGGGGCTGACACGTGACTGGTCGCTCTGAAAACCTCCCAAAAGGA
This sequence comes from Oncorhynchus mykiss, assembly GCF_057628025.1. Taxonomy (NCBI): domain Eukaryota; kingdom Metazoa; phylum Chordata; class Actinopteri; order Salmoniformes; family Salmonidae; genus Oncorhynchus; species Oncorhynchus mykiss. The sequence goes on from NC_143037.1 coordinate 74,308,060, forward strand.
TATAAAAACGTCTCACTGCTCTGTCAAAACAGCATGTTAATAAAGGCTAAAAATTGAGGATGAGCACGAACAATGTTAAGAGTTAGAGATTATAGAGATGATCGGAGATAGAGGGTCTTTCTACAGATTGACAGCCAACCTAGGCGTTACCGCTGACTGCAGTGTTCTCGCCGCATGTAACGGGACATCCCATCCACTGCAGGGGAACTTTAGCGCAAGGTCTGTGTGACCTGAACTCAAATTGTGTAATAATGAGAGATTATTAAAATGGTATAAAACCATATAACTAGGTTTTGAAACTAATACGTTCCATCCACACTTATGCCTATTATTTGCACAGAATTACCTCAGCAGGATGCCACGAGAAATGCTGAACCATCTAAAGGAGAAAATAATGGACCCATGACACGAAGGTCAGAAGATTAAACTGACCGGATCCCAGTTAAAGTTTATCGACCTGAGATGCCCTAGAAATGCATTGAACTGGAAATGCGTTCACTGAAAGCATGTGCACCTGCTGGGACAGTGAAGAGATACATAGTTCACATGTCTGCTCACTGTAGTAAAACATAGATCGAATTAAAACGAGGGAGATAAAAAGAGCTAATGCGATAGAGCTAAATGAGAAAGCAGACCATCTATAAACATCTCACACACCAAGAGGCATCATGCAACTCATTTTATGGAGGGAGCACTTGTGACCAAATGCCATCTGTTAATTAACTCTGGGTAAATATTTTCTTTATTTTTCCAGTATATGAATATAGAAAACTACGGGGAATGTGATGCATCACACACACCTAAGTTAATTCAGTGAGCAGTGTGTGCTAGTCAAGAACACGTTGTGTTCCAAATAGCGCCCGTGTCACTATATAGTGAACAACTTTTGACCAGGGCCCATTATATAGGGAATAGAGTGCTAATTTGGTACAGAGACAATGAATCACTGACAATGACCTCTGACATTAGCTGCATTAAAAAGGTCAGTGTGATCCGAGTCTGGGGTGGCCTTTAGATTGGGGGGGGGGGGGGGGGGGTGTAAGTCTTCTGGCTGTAATGGGGACTGTGAGGCTTGGCCCGGAATCAATGTTCAACTCCTGTAGGTTTGTAGGTCATGTTTACTTACTGGAATTCTTTGCATTTTGGTAGATCACCTGCCTAATGGGCCAATCACAGAGCAGGGTCAACTTGTATGCACACTCAGCTCACTTGCCCCAGGCAATAGGTGCAACCCTTAATGTCAATCCTTTAGTGGGGGAAATGGAAAACTTACCAAGACCAGCATCTAGGGGGTGGGGGGCAACTTATCCATACAGTTAATCCTAGACGACTCAGTTCAGACATACTGTACGACACAAGTCCCCACCCCCACCCATTTAACATGCCACATTTAATAACCAAATACTGCAGTACAATATAGAAGTACAGAGTACCAACTACCACATTCAGCTCCTCTAGGTCAAGTTTACTGCAGTATCCCACGAGTGACATTTTTCATTACACTTGAAAACATACCACTCTAAAGAGAGTGTAAGTCCAGACAAGCACAGTACGAACACAACCAAGTCCCCCTGACTTTGCAGAAATCATAGACACCATTACAAACTGTGACAAATTGTTACATTGCTTTTAATATGAACATATACAACATTTCTACATGGATTTGAAAAATCAGACCGGATTTCAGATGAATGTCCAAAAAAAAAAAAAAAAAAAAGGATTAGCCAGTTATTGAATAAGAAATAAGTCACCCCCAAAAACAGATCAGACCCCATTTAACATATACAACATAGTATGTATGTACTTGACTTTTAAATATGACTCTTGGCCAAACAGTGAAACCCCCCCCCCACCAAAAAAAAAAACAATCTTCTGCAACTTCAATGTGACCTCCCAGATCCAGACTTTATATTGGGTATGATTATTTCGCATTAGTGAACAAACAGATTTACAAAACAGCCTCGTCTATCTTCATTAGTGAGACCTCATGACGCCATCTTGTGAACAGCTACGGTGATGGCTCCATGTGTTCTCACTAGAATATTCCTGTGGGGGGAGGGGGGGCAGATAATCAATGAAAATGTTTACCATAGTAAAAAGCCTGTGGTCAATCAAATGCATTTCAAATCAAGACATGACTAAATAAAATGCAATATTCAAAATCACTAACCAACAACAAAAATACTCAAGTAGGCAAATAAACATCACTATTAAAAGCAGTATATTATTACTACTGTTCGCATTGTTTTAGAGATGAGGAAATGTCTTTTCAATACCATAGGCAGGTCACCAGGGCCCATAGTAATGAAGAGTCTAAGTAGGACAGCAGCTCCCACCTGTCCATTAGCGTTGCACGGAATACCGAAACGTAGGTACTTTAAAAAAAAACTGGAATTTGTTTTACGTTCGGTATTGCTGTTAAATGTCTCTCACGTGATTGAGAGGTTAGTCTGTCAGCACAGCCTCTTTATAGCGTGAAGAGCAAAGTGCCTGCTCCAAGTACTAATTTATTGCTAGAGTTGTCGGCGCTGCATTAGCTCTCCAGTCCACTCCTGCTTCACAGCATCTAACACACTCGAATAAAGCAACATGAAATGTTGAAACTGTTCGCAAAAACAAAAATGTCCATACAGGCTAGAACACTTATATACATGCAAGACAATACCGGTAGCTAAGCTTCCAGCTTTAAAGTTGTAGGCTAACTTTCCTTGCTAGCTTACAGTTGAAGTCACTACCTAGTAATATACTTTGTGATAATATGCAAACCATAGCGCATATAATACGCTGATTTCAAACCAGACTGTCACCAAAAACTGCTTACCACTTGGTTTTCCTTTGCCTCGCGTCAGGTTTCCACTAGATTCCTTTATTTTTAGCTCTTTTTTTAATTGCAGAAAACAAAGTATACATACAAGAAGTATTCAAACGCTGGGGGGGGGGGGGGGGGGGGGGGGGTACAAATGACTGATTATAAACAAAAGACCTTAAAAGATGCAAACACTGATTGGTTTTAACAGCTTTCTTATTAGAAGAATGTAGAACAGTCAAGAATATTAACAATGATAAAACTATGAATATATTTCCATAAATTCTTTACATGTTGAGCAGGTATTCCCAAACTGGGGGTTACGTGCAATGTCGTATTTTCTTTCTTCACATTTTCAAACAGTACATTTATATTTTCCAATGAGGGTATACATTTGGGCGAGGTCCCCCCCCCCCCCCCGACAAGGCAGTTAACCCACTTTTCCTAAGCCGCCATTGTAACTAATAATAATAATTTGTTCTTAACGGACTTGCCTAGTTAAATTTAAGTCTACACTTGTTTGCAAAGCATGTGACAAATAAAATGTAGATTTGTCCAGTTCATTGACTGTGCTGCCACCTTGTGGATATCATAAGTATGTGCACCGCTTCATATTTATTTAACTAGGCCAGTCAGTTAAGAACAAATTCTTATTTACAATGGCGGCTTAGGAAAAGTGGGTTAACTGCCTTGTCGGGGGGGGGGGGGGGACCTCGCCCAAATGTATACCCTCATTGGAAAATATAAATGTACTGTTTGAAAATGTGAAGAAAGAAAATACGACATTGCACGTACAAATTCTTAATTACATTGACAGCCTACCGGGGAACAGTGGGCTAACTGCCTGGTTCAGGGGCAGAACGACAGATTTTTACCTTGTCAGCTCAGGGATTCGATCTTGCAACCTTTCGGTTTCTGGCTCAACGCTCTAACAACTAGGCAACCTGCCGCCCCTTAATATTCATTTTGACAAAGAGACGGACTCCAAAGGCCATTGAGTTTGAATATTTTCAGCTCTATAGATTTATCCAACATGTTACTGGGCCCACCCTACCAAGGGGCTTTCTGTTGACATAGCTTCTATTATTGATGTTGCTTTATCTGATCACCACTGTGGATTTTTTTTTACTACCTTGTTGCCAATAGCACAGGGTAATACTGAACACGTTAAGAAACGCCAACTTACCTCTGAAGTTGCTACCGACTTGAGTATGAACAATACTCCATCACCTATTCTACCTTCCTCTTGTGATGATTTAGTTGATAACTTTTAATAGCAAATGAACAGGCAACAAATTAATGGCATGGCTCCAGTAAGGTTGAACAAGTCCACATCCAAACAGAGAGGCCCTTGGATGAGTGACGAAACAAATACATTAAGAGGGAAATTGCAGAAAGGCAGAGCGGAAGTGGAGAAAGTCAAAGTCGCAGGTCCATTATGATATTCTGAGTGAGCAACTTGGCGTATATAAAACAAGTCAATTAGAAAGATTAGCCTGTCTGGCATATCAAACTTGATCACTAATAAATCACAATAATGTGTGTGCTTCTCGGCCATGGATAGCCAGATAAAAATCCTACCACCGCAAACCTATAAGACAACAAACATTAGGCTGGGTATCAGTCAAACAAGACCTGATGAGAAGTTTAATGATATGTCCACGCAAAGGCACTATGGATTCCCCCCCCGGTTGACACAGACATGCTCAGGAAAGTTATATCACAACTTAAGCCTTCAACTGCCTTCTCTATCCGATCCCCACCATCATATTCAAAACGGTTTTTATTTGCATATCAGAAGAAGCGCGCAAGCCATTGTTCTTCAGCTCTTAGCAATTGGTCAGCCAATCTCCAACCTTCCACTATTTAGCAAAAATTCTGGAGAAATTGGTTCAAACAGTCTGTTTCTCGTAACCACCACAGCAAAAAAATAAACAATAAAAATATAAATTAAAAAAAGTCTGAGCCAAAGCAGAGAATCTGGCCGCATATTCACGAGCAATAAAGATAAAACACCAGCTAAAAAAAAACAACCTAGGTGTCATTTTATATTCTGAACTCAAATTTCAACCACCACATTAGGAATGTGACCAAAATAGCTTTTTACTCCCTGAGGAACATTGCCAAGGTGCAGCATTAAACTACTGTAATGCTCTCTTGTCTGGTCTACCAAGAAAGCCATTGGTCAACCGCAAAACACAGAACGCTGCAGCACGGGTACTGACAAAGACCAGACAGGGAGAGCACACATTACACCGGTTTTAAGGTCTCTGGACTGGCTGCCTGTTAGAAGAACCTTAAATTCAAAACTATTGGTTTTTAAAATCAATTCCAGATTGCGCATCCAAATACGTGTCAAGACATGCTTTTAAGTTATGTACCCAGTAAGTCCCTCAGGTCCTCTGGCACTGGCCTATTAACTATCCCAAAGCCCATGCCCAAGAGGTATGGAAAGGCAGCCTTTAATTATTACACCCCCAGCCTCTCGAATAGCCTGCTAGAGAACATGGTCCGAAACTGTTGACATCTTTAAAGATCTATTTTAAAGCACCTTTTTAGCTTTGATTTTTAGCCATTGTTTGTATTGTTATTATTTTGTTTTTAAATCCTCATGTTTGTTTCTATCTTTCTGTGAAGCACATTGCATTCCATGTCTGAAATGTGCTGTATAAAAACTTGATTTTATGCATTTAACCCCCCCCCCCCCCCAAAAAAAAATGAAATGCTAAATTAGCTGCTAATGTGGCTGTCATCCTGAACTACAAATCCCATGATGATCCTAAAGTGAAATCCCACCCACCCGGGGCATCAAGCCATGCAAAACAAACTCGCCCTAATATTAACTGGATGTGATTCCTCACCCCGAATCTGACTCCAGGCACACTGTGGGACTGTCTGTAGGGTCTCTGGTGAGAGAGGCTGCCTGTCTGGCCAGTACAGATACCACTCCCCCATGCTCATCAGACAGAGAGCCACGACCTGAAATAAACACAAGGAGACAAAGTAGACTCCGATTTTGTCATATGGAATGTCAAAATGTAGGCTGATCTTGTGATAAGTTACCTAGTATCAAAAGTGGACCTGACACAATTGCTAGGCATCACCAGAGATAACAGGATTTAACTCTAGCTAGGCTACTATTATTTGATGTATTGCATTGTCTAATATTTGTTACTGTTGCCATTCCAAGGATATATTTTCATAGTTTTCAAACATTCAGTTAGTCTTTTGTTGAAGTGTTAAATGTTAGAGGTAGTTAGTTACCAGACATGATTTGATTTGACGACGACTGCGTGTGGTCGGTCGTCAGTTAAACATTTTGTCTGCTGAATAGTCAGATACATAAAAAGACAGCAACAAGAAATGAGGACTTCACTTACAGCCTAGAATATGTCCTTGTTGGTCCGTGCAGAGAACTCCGACAATGGCTGGATTCTTCATGCTATCATATCAAAACAACATTTGAGGAATATTTTCACATAATTTAACGATTTGGTACAATCAAATAAGTTTCGATCAAATAATCACTTACGTATCATCCAGATGTTGCTCGAGAGTCGACTCCATGGTTATGATAGCGTTAACTGCAATAACTGGGACATTTGCCGTTAACTTGTTTGTGATTGTCTGCTTTCTGACTTTTCTCGAGTCAGTCAGCTGATGCGCATTCCTACGGAAACCATCGAAGGCTAAATTACACCAAACGCGATTCCTTTAGATTTATTTCTGGGATGGAAATGAGGGTGGAGAAAGAACACAACTTTACAAAATAAGAACAGTTGCATCTCTCCCAAAAGCAATAGACATACAACAATATACTCTTGTTGGTAAGCTACCCCCACTTTACATAAGTGGTTCTCAAACCTCTCCGCAGGACCCTTCTTCTGTAGGTTTTATGGCAGACTACAACCCAAAAAGGTGCGTTACCGCCACCAACTGGACAGGGTTGAGAAAACCAAGGCAAAAAATAAAACCCAAACGTGATAGGGAAAACTTAATCCACCCAAAATAAAAAAAATAAAAAACACATGAACAAAAGCCCCACGTATTCCTTAAAATCTCCCTTTTCAGGCTCTATGACCTGACAGGGTGGTACAGCTTGTGACAATACTCCATGCAACTCCTCCACTGAGAAGTTCTTTCAGTCCTTGGGAACCGTTCCGTCACATCCACAATTATATGCATTTTCCTGAACTCCCTCTCCACCATGGCAGTGCCATTAATCCCCATAGCTATAAAAAGGCCATCTACTTAACCTTGAACATATGTGGGTCCTGCTGCTGAACGACAACGCCTGCAGCCTTCAGTGAAGGTTCTGCAAACACTTAAAACATTTCCAAAAGCTTTACAGCGATCACACTGCATTGGTCTTTGGATACATGCTCTGACTCTGTAGTTTATATAGGCAAACTGCACTTGAGTAGGGAGAGACTCCATTAAATTTTTTTAAAAACCCAGAAGAACAGACTCTTCACTTTCTCCTCATTGACCATACGATTCATCTGACAAACATCAATCACTCCAGGAATATTTTCCATCTCTGTAACGTCGACTTCCCAAAAGACGCCAGATATTACCCCCTGTAGACGTGCCCTGTTCCGAAGAGACACACAGGACACATCAAACTTTTCAAATCTGGTGAGACGCAACACACGCATCTTCTGCTCCTCAGATGAACAAAAAAAAATCTAAACAAGCCTGCCACTCGTGATCCTCACAGCCTTCACTTTACCCAAAACTCTCCACCAGTTTGGGTATATCAAATAGATTCTTCAAAATTGGTAATCCAATCAGCTGCTCCGCATTAAGAAAATGGATTCCTAAGGGATAAGGGACATTCTCATCACTGTATGCTAATTGCTCAGTTTTCTATTCTTTTGGACAATATTCCAATTTTCCTTGATTACCCCACCATTATATTCACGCTCCACATCAACATCCGCTTCCGTCATTTTTTTTCAGTCTCACTCTCCTCAGTCAGTCACTCACCCTACTCATGCCGTTCCATGTATTTTATCTATTCCAGAGCTAGCACACCTGATTCAACTTGTTACCTAATCATCAAGCCCTTGAATTGGTGAATCGACTGAGCTTGTTCAGGGCTACAACAAAATTGTGAAAAGTCTGAGGCTCCTCGAGGAGAGGTTTGAGAACCAGTGAAGATTGATATCCTTTACCAACTAGGCCTTAAGTGATTGATAAATAAACAACATTTGCATACATCCCAGAGTGATTCACCCAGTGAAAATGATTCCAAACTCAAATTTGACCCTTTTTATTCAAATAGATAAGCATACTGTGTATATCCCACGCTGAGTTACAGCCTCGCTGACACTGTGCATTTAGCTACAGTAAGCAAAACGAGAAGAGCACTCTGGGACTGCAGTGCCATCAACCACCCTGATTTATCGACTTTAGCCTAGGGGAGAGTGGGGTAAGATGAGCAAAATTTTCAGCATCACACCGTCAAGGGAAATATAGTATTCTCTCAATTAATATATATCTATAAATATTTCAGGATGTTGTGTATCCCTGGAAATAATCAGAATTCATGTAAACATTACAGTTTCGAAAATATAGCTTGTCCAAAAAAAGTTCTCTCTTGGCACAACTTATGGGGAAATGGGGAAAGTTGAGCCACGGGACAGGGTAAGTTATGCCAACTACAATTTTCTGCACAGAAGGGAATATTACCACTACCTTTTCAAAACCATGTCTATCTTTATTTCCCTAACACAATTCAACACAACAACAATGGCTTTTTAAAAACTGTTAATCATCGTAAGCATCTTTTAACACAGGTTTAATTAGGTGATAACGCCCGAGAAGCCGGTGTTTGTAGGATATATTGGCACGGGTGTTATTGGGCCAGAGACGAAGTCGAGGGTCGGCAAACTGTGTCAATATATACTCCAAACACCGGCTTCAAGGGCATTATCACTTTTATACAACTTTTATACAATGGGTTACCAACATATTCAAATAATGATTGACATATCTTCATTAAAAACATTATTTTGATTAATATATTCACCCCGACCTGGGCGTGAACCAGGGACGCTCTGCACACGTCAACAGTCACCCTCAGTCACCCTCGAAGCATCGTTACCCATCGCTCCACAAAAGCCACGGCCCTTGCAGAGCAAGGGGAACCACTACTTCAAGGTCTCAGAGCAAGTGACGTCACCGATTGAAACGCCACTAGCGCTAACTAGCTAGCCATTTCACATCGGCTACATTTACACAAGATATAATCCCGACACAAATCTAGGTTTGCTACCCAAGCCGGCTGGTTGTTCGTTCTATCGGTTCGGTTGCCAGAGAAGTGACCCAGTCGCTCAGTCTTTTTGTTCTGTATCTATGGACAAAATGTTCCATTGCCTGGCAACATTTTTATCCCTTGCGAGCTAGCCAATTACGGCTAACTTACAGTCACATCAAACAGTGCAGACAATAACAACAGTAGCTTCATTTGTTTAAGCTGTTTTCTAGTGACATTTATTTTGATACATCCGTAACAATGAGCTAATGAGGTGCGATTTTGGCCTGGCATAGAAAATGTGCTCTCTCGTCAGGACACTGTTGTTCAGAGGAGCTAGCCAACAACACAGCTAACACAATCACTTCAAACTGAAGCTGGAAAGACTGCAAACTAGCTGCACTTCGTTTCACTTGACCTTTATTCAATTTGACATTTTTTCATTTGACCTTTATTCCAATAGACATTTCTTTGTATGTATCCATAAAAAATGATGCCTGCTGATTCATGATTTCAACCGGCTGAGAAAAGCTGCCTGCCTGTCTGTCTCGTCCAGACTCCCGACACGCTCGTTACTATGGGACAGCTAGAGATCGAATTTGAAAATTGAAACAATGTTGCAAATGTTGGAGCAACAGACAGCAAGGTTTATACAAATCTCTGCTGTTGAAAACGAAATGTTAGTCTAAAATAAATATGAGATAATGTCCAAATGGTTTTATAGTGGAGATCAAGTTTATAAATTGCGACTGATGAGACAGCGTATTGCGCAGTCAAATGGAACAGAGCAAATATGTATTTTAACGTAATAGATAATATTACGTTAAATAGATTTAGTCGGTGGTAACTTGTGGAATAGACAACGGCTGGAATGCGGTTTTAACCAATCAGCATTCAGGACTAGACCCATCCGTTGTATAACACCTAACAAACACTTTGTACTTAAAAAAAATATATGTTTAACATAGGCCCTATTGCTAACCCATATCCCAGCGATAATGCATTGCATTACGCCTGGGAAGAAAACACGTCAAATTGCCCAACTTGCCGTTTGCTCAACCATTGGCTCAACTTACCCCAAGGCAAACATTTTTACTATATTAGCCCACACAGCTACAAGGATGCACTTTCATGCTAGGTTTATGACCTCATAATGAAGCTTATAGAGACCCCAACTGATGTATAGAACAATCTTAAAAATATCTACTTTGGTTTAGATACAATCATGAAACCTCGAACACAAATACATTTGACTTGGCGAAAATACTTTTTGGGGACTTAACTTGCTTACCACTTTTTCCGTGTGTTTTCTTCCTTCACAGACTGCATGAAATGATGGCCTCTTCCTGAATATTTGGTCAAATCAAACAAGGGTGGCTCAACATATGCCCTTTGGCTCGACTTACCCCACTCTCCCCTACATAACATATTTAATTTACACTTATTTAATGTTTTAAATTCTTCTCTCAACAAAAAATAATCTTTCAACATGACATGTGCATGATTATTTAGCCTATGTTTGGCGAGGGTGTAAAAATATCACCTGTGTTTGGTGAGGTAGAAGAAATATCACCTGTGTTTGGCAAGGGAGTAAAAATATCACCTGTGTTTGGTGAGGGAGTAAAAATATCACCTGTGTTTGGTGAGGGGGTAAAAATATCACCTGTGTTTGGTGAGGGAGTAAAAATATCACCTGTGTTTGGTGAGGGAGGAAAAATATCACCTGTGTTTGGTGAGGGAGGAAAAATATCACCTATGATAGGCGAGGGAGGAAAAATATCATCTATGTTTGGTGAGGGAGGAATTATCTTCAACTGATGCTCGACAGGGCTTTTAGGTACAGGTAACTGCCAAAATAATGGAAACACTTGAGTAAATGGGGAATACAAAGTATATTGAAAGTAGATGCTTCCACACAGGTGTTGTTCCTGAGTTAATTAAGACACTTTATGTCGGTGTTTCCTTTATTTTGGCAGTTATCTTCTATGATAGGATCATATCTGAGCCACCACCAATCTGTGTCCTTATCATGGTGCTATAAAAACACATATTCTATTCAACTCAACAGAAGTGTCTGATAAATATTTGAAAAGGGATGTTGATTCTTATCTGCAATCTGGACAAAGCCGGCTGGCCAAGCTAGCCAACTGCTGTGACACAGCCTGCTACGTCAACAATGTGTCTCTCTTTGTGTTCACTCACAGTATAAGCTCACACTGAAGAACTCTCATCTCAGGATTCAGGATTCAGCCTCCCTCAGATAATGGGGATCTACATTAAATAATATAAATATATTGCTATTTATGAAGTCAATATCCATATAGGCTTTGCAAATTGATTCATGCATATTCATGAGTAGCCTATAAATACGCGACAGTACTGCTATGCAAGGTTTCAAATCATATCATTCTTCCTGTAAAGATTGCGTCGACGGAGAAGAGCAACATTTCAACCAGGCTTGGGCTAGTTAGTTACTTTTTTTTCTTCGTGTTTATCTTTACTTTTTTTACAGAAAGTTCATATCATTATCACATATGACCGCCAAGCACTTCGGTACATCAGATCGACAGTTACTAATGTCCAATTCGACTTCAAATCTGACTTCGACTCGGACTCTGTTCCTTGTTCACGCCCGGACCCCATTCCTTTCTTTCATGGGCTACCAAAAGTGCTGCAAGAGTAGACGTGGAAGAAGTGACAGCATATCCTGGTGAAATTGAGAGGAAGAGAAAACCGACCGGCACTCCCCAATGTTCTACTGATACCTAGTCACTTTAACATGTCTTCATTTACATATCTACCTCAATTACCTAATACCTAATGGGGCGGCAGGGTAGCCTAGTGGTTAGAGTTTTGGACTAGTAACCGGCAGGTTGCAAGTTCAAACCCCCGAGCTGACAAGGTACAAATCTGTCTCTCTGCTCCTGAACCCACTGTTCCTAGGCCGTCATTGAAAATAAGAATTTGTTCTTAACTGACTTGCCTAGTTAAATAAAATAAAAAATACCTTGATCTGGAAATGGTACTCTGTGTACGTAGCTCCATTTATGTGTATTTTATTTTATTCCTCTTGTGTTTACCGTTTTTTATTTTTATTATAATTTTTTAAAACTCTGGGTAGGGATCAAGCATTTTACTTTAACGTCTACACTCGTTGTATTCGGCTCATAACATGTGATTTAATGTGTCATTTCATTCAGTTGACCCGTATAGTGTACACATCTCCTTCCGATTGATGTATGACTTTAATAAGCAATGATAATATCTTTTTCTCCTGTGTCCTGTGAGAGTACTACTAAACATTAACCCGTAGAAGCCTCATCTTTGAAAATGATAAATTCATCACCAAGTCTTTGTTCATGCATGCCTATCCATTGGTTGGTTGGTTCTTCACCTTGTTTGTTAGAGATTACCCATTATGTCACGTAGACGGACACATTCTGAGAAAAGTCACCGTTGCCCAAGTTGAACCAGATGCTTTCAGGCAGACAGATGTCAACGTGCAGGGAAACAGAGACTGATGATTAGCGGCGGGAGTGAATGGTGATTGAAAAAAAGTACAACACATGATAATACACTTTGACCTCCAGCAGATATGTCACACGCTCCCCCATCAGATATCAGTTATGTTGGATGGTCAGATAGCGGGTGTGTCCATCCACTCAAGATTGACAGAAAATGTAGGACTTGAAGCTAAAACACTTATAACATGGGATGAGTCACTGGAGTTCAGTGAGTATATCCCGACTCCGCACATAAAGTCTTATAACAATGGTGAACATTTTCCTATCTACAAGTTTTATCTAACTATTCCCTATCTCCCAAATGCTTGTGTTTGGCCTATAGTGTATAGCCTACAGCAGTCTATAGTGTATAGCCTACAGCAGTCTATACTGTGTAGGCTACAGCAGTCTATAGTGCATAGCAGTGGAGGCTCTTCAGAGGAAGAGGGGGAGGACCCTCCACCTCCGTGAATTTCATAAAAATAAAAATAGTGAAACATTAAAGTTATCCTTTTTAGATAAAACTATGCTTAATATTTACACATCACCAAATAATGTATTAAAACACACTGTTTTGCAATAAAGGTCTACAGTAGCTTCAACAGCAGTCTGTAGGGTAGCACCATTGTGTAGCTGGAGGACAGCTAGCTTCTGTCCTCCTCTGGGTACATTGACTTCTGTACAAAACCTAGTAGGCTCATGGTTCTCACCCCCTTCCATAGACTTACATAGTAGTTATGATAGGTTGGAGGAAGTCCTCCTTTTTCACAATTCCTGACATTTAATCAGAGTAAAAATGCCCTGTCTTAAGTCAGTTAGGATCACCACTTTATTTTAAGAATGTGAAATGTCAGAATAATTTTAGAGAGAATGATTTATTTCATATTTTATTTCTTTCATCACATTCCCAGTGGGACAGAAGTTTACATACACTCAATTAGTATTTGGTAGCATTGCCTTTAAATTGTTTAACTTGGGACAAACGTTTCGGGTAGCCTTCCACAAGCTTCCCACAATAAATTGGGGGAATTTTGTCCCATTCCTCCTGACAGAGCTGGTGTGTGTGATCACACTCTCCGTTAGCTGATGTGAGCAAGACCTTTAAACAGGTCAACGTTCACAAGGCCGCGGGGCCAGATAGATTACCAGGACATGTAGTCAGCGCATGCACCGACCAACTGGCAAGTGACATTGACATTTTGAACCTCTCCCCGAGGAAATCTGTAATACCTACATGTTTCAAGCAGACCACCATTGTCCATGTGGCCAAGAAAGCAAAGTTTTTTAAAAATTATTTAAGTAAGCAGGCCAGTTAAGAACAAATGCCAAACACTGAATATAATGTATGAATATAATGTGTGTAGTTTTAGTCAAGAATTAGAACATGGGCCTCCCGGGTGGTGCAGTGGTTAAGGGCGCTGTACTGCAGCGTGCCATCAGTGCCATCAGAGTCCCTGGGTTCGCGCCCAGGCTCTGTTGTAACCGGCCGCGACCGGGAGGTCCGTGGGGCGACGCACAATTGGCCTAACGTCGTCCGGGTTAGGGAAGGCTTGGTCGGTAGGGATGTCCTTGTCTCATCGTGCACTCCAGTGGCGGGCTGGGCGCAGTGTGCGCTAACCAAGGTTGCCAGGTGCACGGTGTATCCTCCAACACATTGGCTGGCTTCTGGGTTGGATGCGTGCTGTGTTAAGAAGCAGTGCATCTGGTTGGGTTGTGTATCGGAGGACGCATGACTTTCAACCTTCGTCTCTACCGAGCCCGTACGGGAGTTGTAGCGATGAGACAAGATAGTACCTACTACAACAATCGGATACCACGAAATTGGGGAGAAAAAGGGGTAAAATACAAAAAAAGAATTAGAACATGGACTTTATGTTCCTTGTTAGAAACTAATGGACCGGCTGGAATACTGTGTTCCTTATTCTGTCCCCACCCAGGGAGGGGGTGGAATAACCTTGGACATGTAGTAGATTGTTTAACACGTGGCAGACAATGTGAGAAGGCTTGTGAACTATATTGCCATTGTATCTGAGAGGAGGAGGGACATTTATGACGAAACGTGAGGTATATAAACCAATGTACATGGTATAAACGCTATTGGCAAATTTTTGGTGGCTGGTCTCTGTCCATTTTATGCCAATAAGAACCTTACAAATTCGTAGAAACGGACAGAGTGTTTTAATTTAATTGGTTAATGAACACATAATAACTAAATTAATCTAACCCCCCCCCCCCCTTTGTATTTAGACTGTTGTCCCTCGCTGTTTATTATCTATGCATAGTCACTCTACCCCTACCTACATATACATATTACCTCAACTAACCTTTACCACTGCACATTGACCCCCTGTATACTCCCTCATTATTGTTATTTTCTTAAAACTGCATTGTTGGTTCAGGGCTTGTTAGTAAGCATTTCATGGTAAAGTCTACCTACACCTGTTGTATTCGGCGCACGTGACAAATCAAATTAGATTTGATAAACATACCTGCATTTGTCCAATAGAAACTGTAGTTTGCAACTGTTGGACTAATGATTACAACCAAGATCAAATTCAATACATGCACAGGCACCTTGATTACTCCATTTTCTCTCGACCTGTGCACCTACTGTACATTGTAGACTTTGATTCGTAGGCTTGGTTGTAGCAACCTCATTATTATGGGTTTAGGGAACATTTGAGTGTCATGTAGTAGCCTAAATCTATTGTTGTTACATTGAACTGGGTGAATGGAATATGAATTACAGTCATCCAATATGTTGTAATAGAAATAAAGCCAGGGTCATAATTTAAAAAACAAATATAAGTAACATCTTCCTCTCTCGTCTTAAATGGCACCAACCGCCACTGGTGTATAGCCTACAGCAGCCTATGCCTCATGACGCAGTGTGTAAAGCATTTTGTTTTTGTCTAATCATATCACTGTGTTTTTGCTATCGAGGTAGCCATTAGCCTTTAGGCAATGATTTGTTATGGTGATCCCTATCCTTCCTGTTATTCGACCTCTGCTCATATTGCATGTGTTTACCTTTACCCAGTAACCAGGACGACAGGGTTCACTTCTCTGGATGATTTCTGTTATTGCTACGTTTTTCCTAAAGATAGACAGAGAGAGTGTCCTTTTACCTAGAAGTCAGAGGGGTATCCTACGAATCAGTTTTGATTAACTTTTTTATGGCTGCAGGGGCAGTATTGAGTAGCTTGGATGAAAGGTGCTCATATCAAACGGCCTGATCCTCAGTCTCAGTTGCTAATATATGCATATTATTATTAGTATTGGGTAGAAAACACTCTGACGTTTCTAAAACTGTTTGAATTATGTCTGTGAGTATAACAGAACTCATATTGGCAGGCAAAATCCTGAGTTGAAATCAAAACAGGAAGTCAGAAATCTGAGCTTGTATGTATTCACCAGTCGCCAATGAAATCCCCTTGAGATATGAATGATGTTGCACTGCCTAGGGGTCAACCATCAATAGAAATTATAATGAGGCTTCTATGTTCGTTTGGGAGTGAATGAGAGCAGAATATATCAGATGTCCATCAAGCAGCCATTTTGTGATTGCACTTTTTCCTCATGGCTCACAAAGACAAGAAGGAATACTCCGGTTGGAACTTTATTGAAGCTATATGTTAAAAACATCCTAATGATTGATTCTGTACTTAGTTTGAAATGTTTCTTCGACCGGTAATATCATTTTTTGACGTTTTTGTCCGATATAACGCTGACCAGAGTTAGTGTTTGGATATGTATACCAAACGCGCTAACAAAACATTTTCGAACAAAACAAACATTTATTGTGGACCTGGGATTCCTGGAGTGCTTCTGATGTAGATCATCAAAGGTAAGGGAATATTTATCATGTAATTTCTTGTTTATGTTGACGCCATCTTTGCGGCTGTGGTGAAGTCCTATGAGTGTCATCTGATGAAGATAATTCAAGGTTAGTGATTAATTTTATCTTTATTTCTGGTTTTTGCGAATGCTACATTTTGCTGGAAAATGGCTGTGCTTATTGTGGTTTGGTGGAGACCTAACATAATCGTTTGTAGTGCTTTCGCTGAAAAGCCCATTTGAAATCGGACACTTTGGTGGGATTAACAACGAGAATAGCTTTAAAATGATAAGACACATGTATGTTTTAGGAATTGTAATTATGCGATTTCTGTGGTTTGAATTTTGGCGCCCTCTATTTTCACTGGTAGTTGTCATATCGATCCCGGTATTGGGATTGCAGCCATAACAGGTTAAGTACTTTGCTGTTGATTGTTTTCAATTAAAATTGTCAAAAGAAACATATCTTCTTAGCAAAGAACAATTTCTCAAACAAGGAATGTCTGAGTAGGGAGGGGGAAACTGAAAACTAGCTGTTGGCAGAGAGGTTTGGAACTTTTTATTTTTTGTCTATTAAACAATTTACCACCTGGTGACGTCACCAGGCAGGCCAAAACTCCATCCCACCACAACATACTGAAATGTCAGCCGTCTCCTCGAACAGCATACACTAAAAGGCCGTTATCATCGTCATTATTTTCACAATATCACAGGATTATTCCATCCTCGTAGTGGAAATATTCATTGAGTGTACAAAACATTAGGAACACCGTCCTAATATTCAGTTACACCCCCCTTTGGCCTCAGAACAGCCTCAATTTGTCGGGGCATGGTAGGCCGTCATTGTAAATAAGAATTTGTTCATAACTGACTTGCCTAGTTAGGTAAATGTTAAATAAATATAAAATAAATACAAGCAGTTGAAAGCATTCCACAGGGATGCTGGCCCATGTTGACTCCAATGCTTCCCACAGTTGTATCAAGTTGGCTTTATGGACCATTCTTGATACACACAGGAAACCATTGTGTGAAAAACCCAGCAGCGTTGCAGTTCCTGACACACTCAAACCGGTGCGTCTGGCACCTACTACCATTACCCCCGTTCAAAGGCACTTACATATTTTGTCTTGCCCATTCACCCTCTGAATGGCACACACACACAATGCATGTTTCAAAAGTCTTAAAAATCCTTCTTTAACCCATCTCCTCCCCTTCATCAACACTGATTTGAAGTGGATTTAACAAGTGACATCAATAAGGGATCACAGCTTTCATCTGGATTCAGCTGATCACTCTATGTCATGGAAAGAGCAGGTGTTCCTAATGTTTTGTCTACTCAGTGTATATAAAACACAGGAAAATTTGGTTATTGACTTCATTGGGACTTTACAATTTGTATTAATCAAATGTTTTTTTGTGTGTTAAAAAAATTCTAAAATGTTAACATACCTATTACATGATTTAATAATGACAGAATGCATTTGAAACGTCATGCACAGGAAGGTGCTCATGCTTTGACAAGCATACCAGAGACGGAATTAACGATAAGTCGTCAAATAAAGCCTGCTGAACTAGCCAGATAACTTTTCTTTCATTTTGATTTCTCCTACCAATGAAAATGTGGCACTGACTTACCCAGGGATTGATGTTTCAGCATTGTCTCAATGAAAAGTTTGGCGTTCGACTAGCCACGTGCGACATGCATACGCAGTTACAAGCAAAGTTCCCCCTCCTTTTTTTTCAGCACTGATCAAATGTCAGGTCTGCTGAGCACAAAGTTTAAGTTACAGTTTTACTGGGAACACTGAGCACTGTACCTGCTTTAAATTACAGTTTTAACAGTGGCCAAGTAGGCTACTGTGGCTATTTGGTCATAATGTAGGGCTTACCAGAGTGGCATACCATCAAAAACATTGGAGAAAATGCATCCCATAACATTTTAACATGGAAATAGCTGTTCTATCATTCAGCCTACAGTAGCAACCAATGTGTGGTGTTCATCCATGTGTCCTTCAGACAAGGAGAAGGCTTTAAATATTGTGTTGTTTGATGCAAAAAAACTCCTACAAAATAAAATGCATTATGATTCCCATACCATTATAACAAAGAATCAGACAAATGATGCTACCCTCTGCCTATTGGCTACTTAGGCTTGAATAAGCTGTCTCAAAATACAACAGTGTTCCTTTAAGACAAAAAAAAAAAGCTCTTTGCCTTACTCGCTTTTCAAAGATGTTGAGAAATGTACACGTTTTGCGCTCTTATGGGGGAAGCTCAAATCAAATCACATTTCATTTGTCACAAACACATGGTAAGCAGATGTGAATGCGAGTGTAGCGAAATGCTTATGCTTCTAGTTCCGACAATGCAGTAATAACCAATGAGTAATCTAACCTAACAATTCCACAACTACAACTACTACCTACAACTACTACCTTAATTATACACAAGTGTAAAGGGATAAAGAATATGTACATAAAGATATATGAATGAGTGATGGTACAGAACGGCATAGGCAAGATGCAGTAGATGGTATCGGGTACAGTATATACATATGAGATGAGTATGTAAACAATACACTTACCGAGTGTGCAAGGCGGTATTGAATGTGTCACTTTCTGTCCATGTGTCACTGTCTGTCATCTCAAATTTTTCTCTTGACTTGTGTGTACGTTGTGAACTTTCATTCATAGGCTAGGTTGAAGCAACCTCATGATTGGTATTGGGAAAATACTATTTACATGAGTATCATGTAGTAGCCTAAACCTATCAATGTTACATTGAACTGGGTGAATGGAATATGAATTGACAGTCGTCCAATATGCTGTAATAAGAAATAAGGCCATGCTTGTGAATTTTTTTGTTGTTGTCCTCCCTCATCATAAACGGCACTGACCGCCACTGCCACTAATATAATGAAACTCAAAACCTGTCAGTCTCCTGCAATAGGGAAGAGGATTTTGTGACGGATTACAATACAGTGTATACCAACTGTCATGACGTAGCCCTTTCTGGGTATAGATCGTGGCATCCCCCTCTCTCTCTCTCCTACACCCAGGTTCTGTTATCTCAGGTCGTAAATTCCTGGAGGAGACTCTCTCCTCCTGGCCATGCAGTATAGAGAGAGAGAGAGTTTCACAGTAGAACAAAGGAACTTCTTCTACATCACAGAACTTGAGAACTGAACAATATCCATGTTTTGGAGAATGTGTAAACAGTCGGTGGAGAAGCCAGCTACGACCCGGTCCATTTTGTTTCATGTTTGTGACCTCATGAAAGACAATACAGCCACATTACCATAACTCTGTTTATACAGGTGCCTCCGTTATGAGGTTTGCATCTAATTGTTGTATAAAATGAATGAGTAATGATTAAACTATTTGTGAAATGATGTAAGGTGATGTTAAACCTTTGATGAAAGAGAATTGTATTCCCTTTAAAGTTGAACCTAGTCATTGGCCCGCCCCCGTGAGCACAGACATGATCTGGCGTCATGGAACAGCCCTTTTCTACTGTTACTAATAAAAAACCCTCCTGAAGAAATCCTCTTCAGACCACGCGTACCTCGATGGACACCGATGGGGCGCAGGTTGAGTTTAGACCACGCGTACCTCGATGGACACCGATGGGGCGCAGGTTGAGTTTAGACCACGCGTACCTCGATGGACACCGAGGGGGAACAGGTTGAGTTTAGACCACGCGTACCTCGATGGACACCGAGGGGGAACAGGTTGAGTTTAGACCACGCGTACCTCGATGGACACCGAGGGGGAACAGGTTGAGTTCAGACCACCAAAAAATCTATGTCCGCTAAGGGTACAATGGTAGTTGAATTCCTAACCATACCACGTGGAGCATTGGCTACACACATGGAAATGGTTAACCTCTGAGACTATCAATCCCAACAGAATAAGAGCAAATCTTAGATACTAATTATACTACTAATTAAAAGTCTGCAGCTAGAAATGATGTCAACCTGGGATGCGAAGACCGACAACCGCCAAAACAGTTATTCTATGAGAACATTTCTGAATGGTACTCTGGAGTATCCATTCTAACCACGGAAATACTTTTGATCTTCAGGGAGTCAAAGAGAGAGACGATGAACTGACTCTCCAACAGAAGGACAGACGATTTCAAACAGAGATCGGCTTAGCCCACTAGGGAACCTCCCCTATCATTTCCTTGTAACCATATCTACTGTTTGTTTATGCATTTCTGTGATTATTTAGTTAGTAAATAAATGATTAAGACCATTGATGTATGAATGATTCATAGTAAAGGCTGGGTTCAAGCATCTCTGTTTTGTCCAAGTTTAAAAGTAGAAAGTTTGCAGCCATCCACTTCCTTATGTCTGAAACACATGCTTCTAGCGAGGTCAATTTTGGGGCTTCACCATGTTTCATTGAAATGTACAGCTGTGTGTCATCCGCATAACAGTGAAAGTTAACATTATGTTTTCGAATGACATCCCTAAAAGGTCAAATATATAGTGAAAACAATAGTGGTCCTAAAACGGAACCTTGAGGAACACCGAAATGTACAGTTGATTTGTCAGAGGACAAACCATTCACAGAGACAAACTGATATCTTTCCGACAGATAAGATCTAAACCAGGCCAGAACTTGTCCGTGTAGACCAATTTGGGTTTCCAATCTCTCCAGAAGAATGTGGTGATCGATGGTATCAAAAGCAGCACTAAGGTCTAGGAGCACGAGGACAGATGCAGAGCCTCGGTCTGATGCCATTAAAAGGTAATTTACCACCTTCACAAGTGCAGTCTCAGTGCTATGATGGGGTCTAAAACCAGACTGAAGCGTTTCGTATACATTGTTTGTCTTCAGGAAGGCAGTGAGTTGCTGCGCAACAGCCTTTTCTAAAAATTTTGAGAGGAATGGAAGATTCGATATAGGCCGATAGTTTTTTATATTTTCTGGCTCAAGGTTTGGCTTTTTCAAGAGAGGCTTTATTACTGCCACTTTTAGTGAGTTTGGTACACATCCGGTGAATAGACAGCCGTTTATTATGTTCAACATAGGAGGGCCAAGCATAGGAAGCAGCTCTTTCTGTAGTTTAGTTGGAATAGGGTCCAGTATGCAGCTTGAAGGTTTAGAGGCCATGATTATTTTCATCATTGTGTCAAGAGATATAGTACTAAAACACTTGAGCGTCTCTCTTGATCCTAGGTCCTGGCAGAGTTGTGCAGACTCAGGACAGGAATACGCAGATTTAAAGAGGAGTCCGTAATTTGCTTTCTAATAATCATGATATTTTCCTCAAAGAAGTTCATGAATTTATAATAACAGCCTTCACTTTAAATGATACCAAATGCACAACATACTTAAGAATGTGTGTGTCTTTAAATGGTATCTTTAAAACATATTGTCAGGGACTACCTCTACACTGCCAGACATTATGTTTTAATGAACTGATAACCAATGCCTGATTACAGACCAATTGTTCATTAATGACTTGTAGATAACTTTGTGTTATATTTGATCGGTCAATATACTTGTTACGCACGCCTCTAGGAAGAGGGAACGCAACACCCTGCTACAACTCAACTCCCCGTGGAGTGAAAGAGGTGTGGGATTGTAGGTGAGAGTAAGGATGACAAAAGCAGAGAATTACCGTTTACTGGGAATTTATTCCTTCACATGGTAAATTTGTGGAAAGGGGGCTGAACGGAACAAGCAAAGAAAGTAAATATCAAAGCCCCCCTCTCCTACTTTACCTGCCTACCCACTACTTACCTAACTTAGCACCTGGTGCGCTAACCAAAATACAGGGGGTGGTTCGCCCAGGTCTTACCTAGTGTGCATAGACAGTGACTACTACAGGTTATGTATGCCCGCGGGCCTCTTGCCTAAGCACTCCCTAGGTGCCTTCACACACAGGAACAAATGAAACAGAATTTTCCAAACAATTTAACAAAAAAACTCTGAGAAACAACACAGGTCATGAAATAAGCTCTATCTGACTGAGCAGCAAACTAACAAAGAACATAACCATCAGCTCTCCTCAGCAATAACTAGCATAGTACATACCAAATCTCTTTCTGAGAAACAACCAACACAGGCTATCACCCTCAGCTCTATCTGAGAAACAACCAATGCCTCAGCTCTCTCCTAACAAAGGAACACTGGCTTTTCTAGCTTCTGAAGGAGTCTGTAATTACAGACAGCTGTATCCTTTGACGAGAGTGCGGGGTCAGCTCCAATTAGCAATCAGCTGCTTGCGGGAATTTCAGGAATCCATCCTGTAACACACACATAACAAAACCATAACACAGAAACCGGGGAACGTAACAATACTATATATTGTCTGGGACATTTAGGCCTAGCGCTAAGGCAATAGCAGACACTGGCATAGCACCAAGGTAAAATTAGTTTTATATTGGATATTCGGTGGCTATTCGGTTTTCTCTCGTCAATAGCTATTGAACCAAGCCTGCCATGACTAAGAAGATGGTATATTCTGAATCGTGTGGAAGGAGAAAAATCCACCCAATTTTTGAAATAAGATTTCAGATTTTAATCTTCAATATCTCTTGCACAAAACGCACCATGACTATAATAATGATATACTGTGAATCAGGGGAGGATGGACAAAAATCCACAGCTTTTTTTTTTTGGGGGGGGGGGGGGGGGCTTTCATTCTTCAATAGCTCTTTGACAAGCGTGCCATGACTATGAAAATGACAGAAATCCACTTTTATATCGAAGAAGAACATTTTTTTCGGCATACAATGAAAATGAAGGATAAGGCTGGACAAAATCCACTTATTTTTATAAAATGTATCATTTTCATAGACAGCACGCTTTGTGTAGGAGCTTTTGAAGAATGAAAGCTTTTAAACATTTTCATAAAAGACATTTAAACAAATTAAGAGGATTTTTGTCCATCCTCCCCTGATTCAGAATATAGCATTTTCAGAGTCAAATCTGGCTGGGTTCAATAGCTATTGACAAGAGAACTGAATATCCATCAAATATCCAACATAAAACAAATTTGACCTCAGTTCACGTAGCTAATGTTTTGGAGGTGTATCTGCTTGGATCTGTCAAATCGTTAAGCAGCTGTGCTTGATCATTGTCAGGAAGCCACACCCGTCCAACTCACATAAGTTTAGAATGAGCAAGTGTGGGCTATAGGCCAGGGGTATACAACTCTTTCTATGCTGGTTTTTTGTTCTACCTGCTTTGCATACACCTGTTGTTCTAGGTCTGAATCATTCCCTGATTAGAGGGGAACAATGAAAGAAAAAAGCAGTGGAACTGACTTCAATGTCCAGAGTTGCATTTGAGGGCTTTAGACCTATAGAAATATTGACACTAAGATTGAAAATCATTAAACAAAATAATGAAGATTTCTGTCAGCCTAATCAAGGTGTAGATTACATCTCACATTCTGCAAGGGGGTTTAGCTTAATGTTCCGTGCAGCCAATGGCAATGTCCGCTTTAGGTATAGTGTCAGGAGCCGCTTGTGGATTTGACGGCTCTAATGCAGTTCCACCTCCGACACCACCGACACAACCACTATGCGGATGTCAGCTACAGCGGATCTGACTTGAATAGAGCCCTAACTTATTTTATTTTTTAATATGTTGATTGCCATGTTCTTGTGGAATGCTGTTATGAAATAACTTTGGCGATGGCAAGCTAGTCTACATACATCATATAATAACGTGTTGCTCTGACAAGCGATGTCATTCGTTGAGTACTATGGGTGAGTGGGGTATGTTGAGTTATTCTTAACATTCAGCATCACTGAGCATAGGGCCACATTTCTAACACTTAGTACTTTTTTAAAACACAACATCGGCTCAGGCCCTGTTGTTACCTCAAATCCCAGCGAAAAATGCCTTGCATTACGCCTGGAAGAAAACACTTGGCTTTTCATAATTTGAACCTGGCTAATCACACAAATGGGAGGTGTCTTCAAAATAGTATGCATATTATATATAAAATTGTCAAAATGTGATCATCATTTGTATGCAGTATATTGATTAGCCATTGGCTCAACTTGCCAGACAGCTACAAGGATGCACTTTCATGCTAGGTTTAGGACCTCATATTGTATCTTATAGAGACCCCAACTGATGTATAAAACCATCTTAAAACTACAATGCCTTCATAAAGTATTCACACCTGTTGACTTTTTCCACATTTTGTTGTGTTACAAAGTGGGATTAAAATGTATTTAATTATCTTTTTTTTGTTGTCAAAGATCTACACAAAATAATCTAATGTCAAAGTCTAAGAAAAATGTGAATATTTTAATGTTTTTGTATGGAAATTAAAACACTACTATATCTTGACAAGATAAGTATTCAACCCCCTGAGTCAATACATGTTAGAATCACCTTTGGCAGCGATTACAGCTGTGAGTCTTCATGAGTAAGTCTCTAAGAGCTTTGCACAACTGGATTGTACAATATTTGCCCATTATTCTTTTTTAAAATACTTCAAGCTCTGTCAAGTTGATTGTTGATCATTGCTAGACAGCCATTTTCAAGTCTTGCCATCTATTTTCAAGCTGATTTAAGTCGAAACGGTAACTAGGCCACTCAGGAACATTCAATGTCTTCTTGGTAAGTAACGCCAGTGTATATTTGGCCTCGTGTTTTAGGTTATTGTCCTGCTGAAAGGTGAATTCCTCTCCCAGTGTCTGTTGGAAAGCTGAACCAGGTTTTCCTCTACGATTTTGCCTGTGCTTAGCTCTATTTTCCTTTTTATCCTAAAAAACTTCCTAGTCCTTGCCAATGACAAGCATACCCATAACATGATGCAGCCACCACCATGCTTGACAATTTGAAGAGTGGTTCTCAGTGATGTGTTCTGTTGGATTTGCCCCAAAAGTACCGCTTTGTATTCAGGACAGAACATGCATTTCTTTGCCACATTTTCTGCATTACTTTAGTGCCTAATTGCAAACAGGATACATGTTTTGGAATATGTTTATTCTGTACAGGCTTCCTTATTTCACACTGTCATGCAGGTTAGTATTGTGGAGTAACTACAATGTTGTTGATCCGTCCTCAGTTTTCTCCTATCACAGCCATTAAACTCTGTAACTGTTGTAAGATCATCATTGGCTCTATGGTGAAATTCTTAAGTGGTTTCCTTCCTCTCCGGCAACTGAGTTAGGAAGGAAGCCTGTATCTTTGTAGTAACTGGATGTATTGATTTACCATCCAAAGTGTAATTAATAACTTCACCATGCTCAAAGGGATATTCAGTATCTGCTTCTTTTTTTTTTTACCCATCTACCAATAGGTGCCCTTCTTCGTGAGGCATTGAGAAACCTCTCTGGTCTTTGACTGTGCTTGAAATGTATCACTCGACTGAGGGTCCTTACAGACCTCGACTGACGGACCTTACCGTATATGTGCGGTACAGAGATGGAGTAGTCATTCACAAATCATGTTAACCACTATTATTGCACACAGAGTGAATCCATGCAACGTATTCTGTGACTTGTTAACCCATTGGCACAACTTACCTTACTCTCCCCTACATATACAGTATGTATAGAAAATGAAGTTATATTGACGTGAAAAAAACCCAAACATGGAACACACTTTGGAACATTATTCCACTGTTTATGTTTTTGTTAATTTGTTCCTAAGACTATT
Source organism: Oncorhynchus mykiss (assembly GCF_057628025.1). Classification (NCBI taxonomy): domain Eukaryota; kingdom Metazoa; phylum Chordata; class Actinopteri; order Salmoniformes; family Salmonidae; genus Oncorhynchus; species Oncorhynchus mykiss. The sequence continues at coordinate 74,334,103 of NC_143037.1, forward strand.
TAATGATATACAAATGTTATTTTTTGTTCAATTACGAAACAAGGGTGATGGTGAGTCAGACTTGTATCAGCTATTTTCCAAGATTAGATAATGACAATGACTGTTCATTAACATTGTTCCAAAGTATATTTACTTTTTGCTACTAAGGCGTTTTATGTTTGTAACCATTGTACACTTTTCTTATCTGAAGTTCTGTTATCTTCTGTGTTCCAAATGGCACCCTATTCCCTATATAGTGCACCGCTTTAGACCAGAGCCCTATGGAACCCTATTCCCTATATAGTGCACCACTTTAGACCAGAGCCCTATAGAACCCTATTCCCTATATAGTGCACCACTTTAGACCAGAGCCCTATGGCACCCTATTCCCTATATCAAATAAAATGTATTTATATAGCCCCAAACAGCAAGCAATGCAGGAGTATATAGTGCACTACTTTAGACCAGAGTCCTATGGCACCCTATTCCCTATATAGTGCACAACTTTTGACCAGAGGCATATGGGTCCTGTTCAAAAGTAGTGGAGTAAGTTGGTGATAGCGTGCCATTTTGGGACGTATCCATTGCGTGATATTGTTTGCTAAGGGAAGTAATGGCATGGTCAATTGGCTGTGGATTTGAGTCTTTACTGGCTGTGGATTGGGTCCTGGTGTACAGGATAACTGTATATAAGGCCTTGGTTCTCCTACTCTAACTTCGCTCCCTGAATCCAAGAAGAACTAGAAGCACCCATGATGAAGTGGGCTATCGTCCTGTGTGCCATAGTGTCCCTCTCCGAGTGTCATACCAGGTAAGTCCTGTTCCTCTCCGAGTGTCATACCAGGTAAGTCCTGTTCCCGTCCGAGTGTCATACCAGGTAAGTCCTGTTCCTCTCCAAGTGTCATACCAGGTAAGTCCTGTTCCTCTCCGACTGTCATACCAAGTAAGTCCTGTTCCTCTCCAAGTGTCATACCAGGTAAGTCCTGTTCCTCTCCGAGTGTCATACCAAGTAAGTCCTGTTCCTTTCCGAGTGTCATACCAAGTAAGTCCTGTTCCTCTCCGAGTGTCATACCAAGTAAGTCCTGTTCCTCTCCGAGTGTCATACCAGGTAAGTCCTGTTCCTCTCGGAGTGTCATACAAAGTAAGTCCTGTTCCTCTCCGAGTGTCATACCAGGTAAGTCCTGTTCCTCTCCGAGTGTCATACCAAGTAAGTCCTGTTCCTCTCCGAGTGTCATACCAGGTAAGTCCTGTTCCTCTCCGAGTGTCATACCAAGTAAGTCCTGTTCCTCTCCGAGTGTCATACCAAGTAAGTCCTGTTCCTCTCCGAGTGTCATACCAAGTAAGTCCTGTTCCTCTCCGAGTGTCATACCAGGTAAGTCCTGTTCCTCTCCGAGTGTCATACCAGGTAAGTCCTGTTCCTCTCCGAGTGTCATACCAAGTAAGTCCTGTTCCTCTCCGAGTGTCATACCAGGTAAGTCCTGTTCCTCTCCGAGTGTCATACCAGGTAAGTCCTGTTCCTCTCCGAGTGTCATACCAGGTAAGTCCTGTTCCTCTCCGAGTGTCATACCAGGTAAGTCCTGTTCCTCTCCGAGTGTCATACCAGGTAAGTCCTGTTCCTCTCCGAGTGTCATACCAGGTAAGTCCTGTTCCTCTCCGAGTGTCATACCAGGTAAGTCCTGTTCCTCTCCGAGTGTCATATCAGGTAAGTCCTGTTCCTCTCCGAGTGTCATACCAGGTAAGGCCTGTTCCTCTCCGAGTGTCATACCAGGTAAGTCCTGTTCCTCTCCGAGTGTCATACCAGGTAAGTCCTGTTCCTCTCCGAGTGTCATACCAGGTAAGGCCTGTTCCTCTCCGAGTGTCATACCAGGTAAGTCCTGTTCCTCTCCGAGTGTCATACCAGGTAAGTCCTGTTCCTCTCCGAGTGTCATACCAGGTAAGTCCTGTTCCTCTCAGAGTGTCATACCAGGTAAGTCCTGTTCCTCTCCGAGTGTCATACCAGGTAAGTCCTGTTCCTCTCCGAGTGTCATACCAGGTAAGTCCTGTTCCTCTCCAAGTGTCATACCAGGTAAGTCCTGTTCCTCTCCGAGTGTCATACCAGGTAAGTCCTGTTCCTCTCCGAGTGTCATACCAGGTAAGTCCTGTTCCTCTCCGAGTGTCATACCAAGTAAGTCCTGTTCCTCTCCGAGTGTCATACCAGGTAAGTCCAGGTCAAATTCCTAGTACATGTAATTGTAGAATCACCGTGATTCAGATTTTGATTGTGTGTTTTCAGGATTTCTCTGATCAAGGGGAAGACTGCCAGAGAGACCCTGATGGAGAAAGGTATATGGGAGGAGACTAGGCAGAAGTACCCCTACAACCCTATGGCGAAGTTCATCCAGACTGGTGCAGATGAGGCAATGACCAACGATGCTGATGTAAGGCAGAGTCAGGAGCAGTATGGTCATATTCTGCATTAGCCTGGTGACTGATGTGTTTGTGCTATATAGCCAATGGCCATGGGAGTTATATGCCATTATATACAAACAGATGTGGTACCAGGCTAATCACAAAGGCTATAATTGTAGGATTCTTCTGATTCATACTGAACAAAAAAGGTCAATGTGTCATGCAACAACTTCAAAGATTTTACTGAGTTACAGTTCATATGAGGAAATCAGTCAATTGAAATAAATGAATTAGGCTTTAATCTATGAATTTCACATGACTGGGGATACAAATAAGCGTATGTTAGTCACATATATAGGATATATATGTATATATATATATATATATATATATATATATATATATATATATATATATTTTTTTTTTTTAAAAGGTATGTGCGTGTATCAGGAAACCAGTCAGTATCTGGTGTGACCACCATTTTCCTAATGCAGCGCGACTCATCTCCTTTGCATAGAGATGATCAGGCTGTTGATTGTGGCCTGTGGAAGGTTGTTGTCCCACTCCTATTCATTGGCTGTGTGAAGTTGCTGGATATTGATGGGAACTGGAACGCGCTGTCGTACACATCGATCCAGAGCATCCCAAACATGCTCAATTGGTGACATGTCCGGTGAGTATGCAGGCCATTGAAGAACAGGGACATTTTCAGCTTCCAGGAATTGTGTGCAGATCCTTGTGACATGGGTCTGTGCATTATCATGCTGAAACATGAGGTTATGGCGGTGGATGAATGGCACAACAATGGGCCTTAGAATCTCTTCACGGTATCTCTGTGCATTCAAATTGCCATCCATAAAATGCAATTGTGTTCGTAGCTTATGCCTGCCCATACCATAACTCCACTGCCACCATGGGGCAGTCTGTTCACAACGTTGGCATCAGCAAACCGCTCACTCATATGATGCAATACAGGTGGTCTATAGTTGTGAGGCCGGTTGGATGTACTGCCAAATTCTCTAAAACGATGTTGAAGGAGACTTATGGTAGAGAAATTAACATTAAATTCTCTTGCATTAGCTCTGGTTGACATTCCTGCAATCAGCATGCCAATTGCATGCTGATCCTCAACAAGGGGGCCCCTCAGGGGTGCCTGCTCAGTCCCCTCATGTACTCCCTGTTCACTCATGACTGCACGGCCAGGTACAACTCCAACACCACCATTAAGTTTGCTGATGACACAACAGTGGTAGGCCTGATCACCGAAAATGATGAGAGCCTACAGGGAGGAGGTCAGAGACCTGACATTGTGGTGCAAGGACAACAACCTCTCCCTCAACGTGATAAAGACAAAGGAGATGATTGTGGACTACAGGAAAAGGAGGACCGAGCACGCCCCCATTCTCAGCGACTGGGCTGTAGTGGAGCAGGTTGAGAGCTTCAAATTCCTTGGCGTCCACTTCACCAACAAACTAACATGGTCCAAGCACATCAATACAGTTGTGAAGAGGGCACAACAAAACCTATTCCCCCTCAGGAGACTGAAAAGATTTGGCATGGGTCCTCAGATCCTCAAAAGGTTTTACAGCTGCACCATCGAGAGCATCCTGATGGGTTGCACCACTGCCTGGTATGACAACTGCTCGGCCTCCGACCGCAAGGCGCTACAGAGGGTATTGCGTACGGCCCAGTACATCACCGGGCCAGAGGAAGGCCCTAAAAATTGTCAACGACTCTAGCCACCCGAGGCATAGACTGTTCTCTCTGCTACCGCACGGCAAGCGGTACCGGAACGCCCAGTCTAGGTCCAAGAGGTTTCTCAACAGCTTCTACCCCTAAGCCATAAGACTCCTGAACAGCTAATCAAATGGCTACCCAGACCGTTGCATTGCCCACCCCGCACGCTGCTGCTACTACTCTGTTATTATCTATGCATAGCCACTTTAATAACTCTACCTACTTGTACATAATTACCTCAACACCGATGCCCCCCACACATTGACTCTGTACCGGTACCCCCTGTATATAGCCTCCACATTGACTCTGTACCGGTACCCCCTGTATATAGCCTCCACATTGACTCTGTACCGGTACCCCCTGTATATAGCCTCCACATTGACTCTGTACCGGTACCCCCTGTATATAGCCTCCACATTGACTCTGTACCAGTACCCCCTGTATATAGCCTCCACATTGACTCTGTACCGGTACCCCCTGTATATAGCCTCCACATTGACTCTGTACCGGTACCCCCTGTATATAGCCTCCACATTGACTCTGTACCGGTACCCCCTGTATATAGCCTCCACATTGACTCTGTACCGGTACCCCCTGTATATAGCCTCCACATTGACTCTGTACTGGTAACCCCTGTATATAGCCTGGTTATTGTTATTTACTGCTGCTCTTTAATGATTTGTTATTCTTATTTCTGACTTTTTTAGGTGTTTTCTTAAAACTGTATTGTTGGTTAAGGGGTTGTAAGTAAGAATTTCACTGTAAGGTCTACCTGTTGTATTTGGTGCATGTGACAAATAACAATTGATATGATTTGATGCTCCCTCAAAACTTGAGATATCTGTGGCATTGTATTGTGTGACAAAACTGCACATTTTAGAGTGGCCTTTTGTTGTCCCCAGCACAAGGTATACCTGTGTAATGACCATGCTGTTTAATCAGCTTCTTGATATGTCTCACCTGTCAGATGGATGGATTATCTTGGCAAAAGAGAAACTCTCACTAACAGGGATGTAAACAAATGTGTGCCCAGAATGTGAGAGAAATAAGCTTTTTTTGTGCATTTGGAACATTTCAGGGATCTGTTATTTCAGCTCATGAAACATGGGACCAACACTTTACATGTTGCGTTTATATTTTCAAATCAAATTTAATTTGTCACATGCGCAGAATACAACAGGTGTGTAGACCTTTATGTGAAGTGCTCACTTACAAGCCCTTAACCAACAATGCAGTTTAAAGAAAATAGAGATGAGAAAATATTTACTTTTTAAAATGTTCTATATTTATTTTATTTAGTAACAATGAAATAACAATAACGATGCAATGTACAGTGGGTACCGGTACCGAGTCAATGTGTGGGGGTACAGGTTCGTCGAGATAATTTGTACATGTTGTCACACCCTGATCTGTTTCACCTGTCTTTGTGCTCGTCTCCACCCCCCTGTTGCCAGTTCATTTTGTTTCGTCAAGCCTACCAGCGTTTTTCCCCCCGTGCTCCTGTCTCTCTCTAGTTCCTGTGTTCTAGCTTTCCTGGTTTTCGACCATTCCGCCTGCCTTGACCCTGAGCCTTTCGTTCTATATCTTTCGGACTCTGTTCTGGACTTACTGACCTCTGTTTGCCTTTAACCTGTTGTTTGCCTCCCTCCATTTTCTTTGTAATACACTTTTGTTACATTGAAACTGTCTGCATCTGGGTCTTCTCCTGAGCCTTGACACATGTAGGTAGGGGTAGAGTGACTGTGCATCGATAATAAACAGCGAGCAGCAGCAGTGTAAAAACAGGGGGGGGGGGGGGGGGTCTGATTGAAACATGTAGGTATTACAGACTCGGTCAGGGAGAGGTTGAAAATGTCAGTGAAGACACTTGCCAGTTGGTCCGCCCGTGTCTGAGTACACATCCTGTTAATCCGCCCCGCGGCCTTGTGAATGTTGACCTGTAAACGTCTCGCTCACATCGGCTCACATCTGTATAGAAGACTGTTCACTATATCAACATACCAGACAAACGACTGTTCAGTTCATACTGCAGTACTCGTGACTTACAGTACATCACTGTTTCACCGTCTCCCTGCAGTTGTCCTACTATGGAGTGATTTCCATTGGAACACCGCCCCAGTCCTTCAAGGTCATCTTTGACACTGGCTCCTCCAACCTGTGGGTCCCCTCTGTCTACTGCTCCAGTCAGGCCTGCCGTGAGTATACTCCAGGGGTCTGAGTAGTCTCTGGGTAGTCTCTCTGGATAGTCTCTTTAGGTAGTCTCACAGTGTAGTCTCTGGGTAGTCTCTCTGGATAGTCTCTCTAGGTAGTCTCACAGTGTAGTCTCTGGGTAGTCTCTCTGGATAGTCTCTCTAGGTAGTCTCACAGTGTAGTCTCTGGGTAGTCTCTCTGGATAGTCTCTCTAGGTAGTCTCACAGTGTAGTCTCTGGGTAGTCTCTCTGGGTAGTCTCTCTGGATAGTCTCTCTAGGTAGTCTCTGAGTTCTCTCTCCCGATTCGTCTCTTGTGACAGTGTTGCACAAACAGTTTCATATTTAAGTACCTAGCCAGAGAATGGGAGACTTGGTTATGGGTGGAGGTTTGTGTCTGAGGGGAGTACCTCGAGGTTTACTGCATAAGGGGGGTTGGCTCGACACAATAAAACATGAAATTGGACAAAGGTATTTACATTTTTATCCCCCTTTTATAGTGTGTATTGCAGAGAATAACTCAATGTTTGAAATACCAACGAATCAATTAATGAATGTTCAGTTTTGCAATGGTATGGTATGTGCTTGATCTGTAATGAACATGTTCATAATTTGAATAGAGAACCATGACAAATTCAATCCTGGATTGTCCAGCACCTTCAAGTTGGGTAGCAAGACTGTTTCCATTCAGTATGGATCTGGCAGCATGACTGGAAAGCTGGCATACGACACTATTTCGGTAAGTATTGTGAATGAAGCTAGCTACCTATTATTGTCAGAAACGTCATGCCCATAGGGGGCACGTGCCCTCTCAGATTTGTCCTGCTTCAATATATTTTTTAAATGTTCTTTTAAATAATTGCACTAGACTTTTCCCCCCTCGTACTAGCACTGACTTTGCTGATAGGTACTTTATTGAGGAAAAAATGACTTCCCATGAATGAGAAGTGGTTGTTCCATTTAGCTATCTGAAGCTGAATGCACAAACTGCAAGTCACTTTGGATAAGAGTGTCTGCTAAATGACTAAAATGTTAATAATAACATATTCCTTCTTCTCTGTAATACTACTAGCCACACATTTTAGCCACACATGTTATGAAGTTGGCTTTAGTTAGCCCAGACAGGTTCCCAACCTCAAAACTAGCTAATAAGAAGCCATTTCAGGTTATTAATCAAGTTAGAGTAGCTAGCTAGCTATCTTATCTGGCATGCCTAATGGCAAGGTGGGCAGACTTTAGAAAAGCTAGCAATAACTAAATGTACTGAATAAGACTCACATTCCATTCAATCTTTTACCCAGATTTGAACAGAGATGCAGAGAAGCATAAATTACACCAGTTAGACAGCTTAGATATGCTGAAAAAATATATACATATATTTTTACATGTAATTATTATGGCTCTAGTTTGCTGGGAAAAAAAAGCTGTTTCAGTTTAATTTATTTACTGCTAAATTATCCAATTTACAGACGGGGACCACCCCCCCCCTCCCCCCTCCCCCCTCCCCCACACATCACAAAATAATTGAATTTGAATTTCCGTTCTAGTAGTTCTATATCCATGTTCCTCAGGTGCACTCAATATGGCAGACTCAATTTGGCCCATCACAGTACATTTGACTTAAATGGGGATAACCATTCTAGTGTAATTCTATTTCTACGGTGCCAAGTGACTGACGTCTGCTGTTGTGTGTTTCCAGGTGGGAGGTATCTCTGTCACCCAGCAGATCTTTGGTGCCAGTGAGACCGAGTCTCCCTTCATGTCCTACATGGTTGCCGACGGTATCCTGGGCCTGGCTTTCCCCAACCTGGCGGCCTCTGGAGCCACACCCATCTTTGACAGCATGATGACCCAGGGTCTCCTGTCCCAGTCCCTCTTCTCTGTCTACCTGAGCAGGTAACATAGTTACTGTACAAATACAACTGGACGGGAGGTGGCATTTGGATGGCGAGAGTGGCATTTTGTCTTAGTTGTGATATAAATATCTAAGTACCAGTGCATTGATAGTAAATACAATTAAACAATTACTTTAATGCCTTTGAAGGAGAGGTGGCCTCCATTAAAAAAATGTGTTGATGATTAAACAAACTTTTTTGACCATTTCTCCTCGACCAACAGAAACTCCGCAGAGGGTAGCGTGGTGTCCTTCGGTGTCATCGAGCCTTCCTACTACACTGGACAGATCACCTGGATCCCCCTGTCCGTTATGACCTTCTGGCAGATCACCATGGACAGGTAGGTACACTAGTCCACACAGAGCCTATATCCATGTCCTATATATCGCCTTTAGTCTCTACACAGAGCATTAAGTCCCTGTTCAACATGTTATCAACTTTTGGATCATCCCTTCATGCCACCTCCCATAACCTATAGACCAGGGGTGTCAAACTCATTCCATGGAGGGCCTAGTGTCTGCGGGTGTTTTTTTTTTCTTCCCCCTTTCAATTACGACCTAGACAACCAGAGTGAGGGGAGTTCTTTACTAATTAGTGACCTTAATTCATCAATCAAGTACAAGGGAAGATCGAAAACCCGCAGACACTCGGCCCTCCGTGGAATGAGTTGGACGCTTGCCATAGAATCATCAACCACATACACATTGTGCGTAGCAGTACATAAAATGAACATTCCTACATCCCAGCCTGGTCTCATAAACTAGATATAAATCCAGGACAATAAAATTAGTATGATATGGTACATAAGACAGATGGTTACTTAACGAAAAAAACAACAAATTAGAATGGTTGGTTGGGGTGGATGGGATGGCGTATAATGAGTTGGAATCTTATCATGGGCAACTTTATCATTTTAGCTAATTATTAACTTTTCAACTACTTACTACTTTGCTACTACTTAGCATGTTAGCTAACCCTTCCCCTAACCTTAAACTTATTAGCTAACCCTTTCCCTAACCTCAACCATTTGACCTAACTCGTAAACTTAACCTAAACCCCTAACCCCTAGCATTAGCCACCTAGCTAACATTAGCCACCTAGCTAACATTAGCCACCTAGCTAACATTAGCCACCTAGCTAGAATTCATAACATATAATACGTTTGCACATTTGTAACATACAGTACGTTTAGCAATTATTTGGTTAACATATAGTACAATCAGCAAATTCGTAACATATAATACAAATTGTAATTCGTAACATATCATACGAAATGGGTGATGGACACAAATTAATACATACCATACGAAACGTAGCATATCATACGAAATGGAGTGTCTCCAGGTACTTCCAGTCTGGAGCCTATGACTGAATCTTACTTACCAAGTTCAAGTTTATTTGCTCATTTAAATACAACAGCAAGAAATATATAACAGCAAGAAATGCACACAACAACAGTTAAATCCAGCTAATATTTGTCCTTCCAGTGTTACCATCAACGGCAACACCGTGGCTTGCAATGGTGGTTGTCAGGCGATCATAGATACTGGCACCTCCATGATCGTCGGTCCAACCGATGACATCAAAAACATGAACTACTGGGCCGGAGCCACCATCAACCAGTACGGATATGTGAGTGGCACACACACGCACACGCCGACCGGTACAGAGATGTGAGTCCAATTATAGGGCTTTTCAAACTACTGAGCCAAGCCGAGCCGAGCTGCCTGGCCTTGTTAACTGTTGGAACTAGTTGTGTTGTTGGAAACGTGTTGAACAAGTGTGAACAGAAAATATCTGCTCAAGCATATTTAGGTTGGAGCCCGGCATGGTATAAGTGTTTGTTGTTTTTCTCAAATCACCGGCTCCCCTTTCATTAACCACAGAATAAAGTATAAAGGGTAACGTTATTATTTCTCTCCTAGACTATCGTGAACTGCAAGAACATCCCCAACATGCCCGAGGTGACCTTCACCCTCAACGGAAACACCTTCACCATCCCTGCCTCTGCCTATACCATCCAGGTAGAGTCTACTGAAAGACATGTTGTTACATACAATCTATTACATCCCAGGTAGAGTCTACTGAAAGACATGTTGCAGACAACCTATCACCTCTCAGGTAGAGTCTACTGAAAGACATGTTGCAGACAACCTATCACCTCCCAGATAGTCTACTGAAAGACATGTTGCAGACAACCTATCACCTCCCAGATAGGTTTTCTGCAACATGTATTTCAGTAGACTATCACCTCTCAGGTAGAGTCTACTGAAAGACATGTTGCTACATCAATCAAATTCAATCAAATGTATTTATAAAGCCCTTTTTACATCAGCCGATGTCACAAAGTGCTATACAGAAACCCAGCCTAAAACCCCAAACAGCAAGCAATGCAGATATAGAAGCACAGTGGCTAGGCAAAACCTAGAAAGAAACCTAGAGAGGAACCAGGCTCTGAGGGGTGGCCAGTCCTCTTCTGGCTGTGCCGGCCGGAGATTATAACAGTACATGGCCAAGATGTTCAAACGTTCATAGACGACCTGCAGGGTCAAATAATAATAGTCACAGTGGTTTGTAGAGGGTGCAACAGGTCAGCACCTCAGAAGCAAATGTCAGTTGGCTTTTCATAGCCGATCATTCAGAGTTAGAGACATCAGGTGCGGTAGAGAGGAGAGAGTTGAAAACAGCAGGTCTGGGACAAGGTAGCACGTCCGGTGAACAGGTCAGGGTTCCATAGCTGCAGGCGGAACAGTTGAAACTGGAGCAGCAGCACGACCAGGTGGACTGGGGAGAGCAAGGAGTCATGAGGCCAGGTAGTCCTGGGGCATGGTCCTATGTCTCAGGTCCTCCGAGAGAAAGAATGAGAGAAAGAAAGAAAGAAAGAGAATTAGATTAAGCATACTTAAATTCACACAGGACACAGGATAAGACAGGAGAAATACTCCAGATATAACAGACTGACCCTAGCCCCCTGACAAACTATTGCAGCATAAATACTGTAGGCTGAGACAGGAGGGGTTGGGAGACACTGCGGCCCCGTCCGACTATATCCCCGGACAGGGCCAACCAGGCAGGATATAACCCCATCCACTTTGCCAAAGCCCCCACACAACTAGAGTGATATCTTCAACCACCAACTTTGACTTCACTGTACTTTTTACTCCATACATTTTCCCTGACACCCAAAAGTACTCCCTACATTTTGAATGCTTAGCAGGACAGGGAAATGGTCCCATTTACACACTTATCAAGAGAACATTCCTGGACATCCCTACTGCCTCTGATCTGGCAAACTCACTAAACAGATATGTAGTGGTGTTATGTGTTTTATGCCCCCCTCCCCCTCTTCTCTCTCTCTAGGACTCCTACGGCTGCAGGACTGGTTTTAGTAACGGTGGATATCAGCAGCTTTGGATTCTTGGAGATGTCTTCATCAGGCAGTACTATACAATCTTCGACAGGGACAACAACAGGGTTGGTCTGGCTAATGCTGTGTAAGAGATCCACTTCTCCCAGAGATCTTAAAAGATCCTTGAAATCCTGACAGCGGGAAAATCTGCGTCATAAGTGCAATAGTGCGATTGAGCCGACATATGCAGCGTATACCATGAATGAAGTCTGGCAAATGCGGGAACATCACCTTTTAAATTTATAGCGTGGTTTTCCACAGTCTGGATTGAATCGAGACCCTAGTTTTCCAGGTAATGACTAATATGGTGTATATGTGATTTATGCTCTTAACTGGTTGGGGAAATGTTGCAGATTGTTAAATGTAATCCAAGTTCTAATGTATTTTAGAATTGCAAATAAAGCCGTTGTTTCGTTGTCAGTAGCTTTTCTTCCCTGAAGTGAAACTATCCTCTTGTGGAGCCTCTTCATATAAGAAAAGAATAGGGATAGAATATTGACCCGAACATAGTGGAGGCAGGTAGGCCCAGATACATAGACCCAAACATAGTGGAGGCAGGTAGGCCCAGAGACATAGACCCAAACATGGGAGGCAGGTAGGCCCAGAGACATAGACCCAAACATAGTGGAGGCAGGTAGAACCCAGAGACATAAGACCCAAACATGGTGGAGGCAGGTAGGCCCAGAGACAACCATCTCGTATATGAATGGGTAGGGAACTCTGTGTCTAAGGTTTTATCCAGAGGAAACTGATAAGGACATGGTGATTGGATGCCAGATAGTGTCTCTCAGCCTGTCAATAGAGCCAGCTTGTTGAAAGACAGTCAGAGTAAATCATGGTGTAGTTGAGTTATTTTATTTGTATAGTTCATAAGTCAAAAGAATAAAGACAAATCAATCATCTTAAAGCTAGACTCCAAAGTTGAAACAAAGTGGCACCCCGCCTCTGTTTTGGTAAGAAGCGGAAGGATGGGCGTGTCTCTATCCTAGACAGAGCTATGGATAAAAGAACTGACCATCCATGATATCAACACTATAGTTTTAACCATGTGTTGAGGCTATAATGTGTTTGATTACATTTACTTTGTTTACAAACATTGTAGTAAAACAAGCTTATATTTTGGGTTCTGATGGGGGTACGACAGATGAACTAAGCTCATGAGGCATTTATAAGTATATATCATTAATTTAAAAAAATCTGTAGCAACTAAGGATTATACAGATAGCCTGGTCATGACAGCATATCAAGACAGCACAAACAGATCTGTGACCACCAGGCTAGGAAAGATACAGATACGTAACAATCCGGTTCAGCGTTGGTTGCTAGCCAGCGTGGAGTACACCACCGTCCGAGCAGGCTCTCTGTGTGTGTCAGGGTCATGACCTCTGGGGCTGCGGAGTGTCTGTAGGTTAGCATACAGCTCTGTGGTATGGTTCTCATGAGGTTTGAAGTCCACTGTGGCGTAGACAATACTGCTCTCCTTTTGAGGGACGTGCTGCAGGAGACATACATATTAAATATGATTTGGTAACACTTTATATTAAGGTATATAACTATTATAATTTGTATTTATACATATGTATACGTTTTTTTTATAAACTGTTTATTACGGGGCCCACTGCAGAAGACATATCGACAGACATCACAGGGACGTCAAACTCAAACACTAGTATTACTCTTTGTTGTTGTTTCTGGGACAAACCAGGACATTTGACACTGAGTCACGGAGACAACGTCCAAGTTTAGCACTTACTGAGAGGACGTGGGCTGCTGAGTCACTGGAAGTTGCTCCACATTTCTCTGTGAAGAACGTGAAAATGACATCCACTTAAAGAACAGACACTGTGCAACAATGTCAGAAATCATCGAACGTCTACTGGCTAAAAGGTCGTAGCCTGTGTATTTGAAAGACGATTTAACAGCGAACAGCAAGTCATGTATGAAACACTGAAAGCTGTAACTGAAAAGCGGGACCTCTTACTTTTTGCCCTGACTTTGCGATGAACCACAGCAACTATGATTGAACAGATAACGATCCCCATCGAGATGCAGAGACCTGCAGCCAGTGGTATACCAACACTCCGGGAAATACTAACAGGTGAAAAGGACAAAGATGACAAAATATTGACATAAGCATTACACCACTCCCACAACTATTATCAACTAGAAGGAATAATTAACCTGTGTGTGTGTGTGTGTGTGTGAGAGAGAGATTGCACCTGGGGAAAAAAGGCCCAGAGGTGTCGGAGGAGGATGATGAGATGGAGGGTCTGATGGTTGATCTGACACGAGGTCGAGGTGGTACAGGACCGCTACGTCGACCACTATCTAAACAGAGACCGAATTTAATAAGCACTCATTTCAACACAGCGATCTGTTATTTTACAAGTTGACTTAGTGTAGGCCGTCATTGTAAATAAGAATTTGTTCTTAACTGACTTGCCTAGTTAAATAAAGGTTAAATAAACTAAATACGTGTAATCTTCCTCTTACTGTACATGCTTACATATTTCCTGGGCCTTAACACATTGGTTTACCTACAGTATGCATTCCAGTTTCTAATATCAGTTCCTAGAATAGAACAAAAATATATTCTTTACTTCATTTTAAAAAGATGGTTTGATTTATCTACGAGGGTTCTTACCAATCTGGAGGTGAAAGTCAGAGTAGATATGACTCACACCGCTGACAACACACCTGTAGTCGCCAGCGTCCACAGGTTTTAAATTCCATATCATAACGTACATCCCACCGTTGTATTCCGTTCTCGATATTCTTCCCTTGTAGTAGTTGTTGACATATCCTCTGGTATTCACAACAGGAAATGGCCCAGGATATAGTTTAGAACATAACTTCTCATAACCATTGTAGAAGGGAGGAAAGATAAATCTCAGCAGAACGTGTCCGTATACTTGTCCATTCACCTCCGTCCACTGTTGTGCTTCTATCTCAGGGTCATCTATCAAACAAACAAGCGGGGACACACTTAGAAATTACCAAATATGGCACAAAGAAATCTCTTGCTACATTTTTTAAATTTTTTTTATCTCAGACAAACCTGGATAAAATCTCACCTAATAGAAGAAGCAAGAGAAAGATAGTCATTTTCATCCTCAGTGAGATACTCACGGAGGCTGGGCAGCTGTCCCCATACATCTTACTCACCCCCCCCCCCCCCCCCAAGTTGATAGCGGTTTGACTGCACTGTTCTGACACCAGCCTTGTGATTAACTTCCTTCATTTGGGGGAGGGGATCTCTCTAACTTGCAATTATAAGCATTTCGCTACACTCGCTTTAACATCTGCTAACCATGTGTATGTGACAAATAAAATGGGATTTTTACAGGTTTTAGGACACGCTCATTATCGGCTTAGAGTATGAAGATGACAGGTTGTCACGGTACCAGCTCGGCCATCATGGTCGTAGTATCACAATACCTCTGTTTTGGTCATAGAAAAACAAATGACCTGGACCAAAATAAAAACATGAAAAAACTAAAATCACAAAATGAGAAGTGAAAGCTCTTACACAATATATATCAGTGATTTATTTGGTATCAGCTTTTAGTTATTCAGACATTTTCCTTTCAAGCATATCCTTGATCATGGGACAAAATGCTTTATATGCAAAATATATATGTACAAATAACCAAATCATTAACCACTCTTTATCCACCAATCGCAATCAATCCTGTAGTCACACAGTCAGTCATCCGATCCTCCATAGGCATCGATTGGATGCTGTGCTCTATTCTGAATTATAAACTGGGTGGGTCGAGCCCCCTGAATTCCGATTGGCTGACAGCCGTGGTATATCAGACCGTATACCACTCGTATGACAAAACATGTATTTTTTTGTGCTCTAATTACGTTGGTAACCAATATATGTTAGCAATAATGCACCTCAGGGGTTTGTGATATATGGCCAATATACCACGGCTTAGCGTGTTGTGTCGTGCCTAAGAACAGCCTTTGTATATTGGCCATAATACCACACCTCATCGGGCCTTATTGCTTAAATATAAATCAGCCATTTAATTCCCTCTTCTTCTTCGTCTTGCAAGTCAAAGCAGGTATTGAGGCACACGCAGAAAGATCATTTTAAATAATTACAGAGTGGGGATACGTACCAAATGGCAACCAATAACTGATTTAGGGCACTACTTTTGACCAGGGCTCAATAGTGCCCTATGTGGGGAATAGGGTGTCATTTGGGACTCACCCTAGATCAACCAACCTCTCTTGTAACTTTGTTCCTTAAAATGTACAGCAGCCCCTATGATCAACTTAGAATTTGCAACATTTTAGAATTTACAGAAGCTTTTTGTATGTATTTAACAGTGAGAGTTCATCTATTTGAACACTGAAAAGATGAGATAGCTAGCAGCCACTTAAATCCTCCCTACTACGGTTCCTATCAACTCATATCTGAAGATACACCACATGACAAAAAAGTATGTGGACACCTGCTAGTCAAACATCTCATTCCAAAAATCATGGGTCTCTCTCTCTCTCTCTCCCCAAACCATTTCTGTATCGACCTCGCTCTGGGCACAGTCATGCTGAAACAGGAAAGGGCCTTCCCCCAAACAATTTTCACAAAGTTGGAAGCACAGAATCATCTAGAATGTAATTGTATGCTACAGCGCAAGTTTTACACCACTCCAGCCGACGCTGGATCTTAGGCTTGTGTGCGGCTGCACAGCCATGAAAACCCATTTCAGAAAGCTCCCAACGAACAGTTCTTGTGCTGACGTTGCTTCCAGAGGCAGTTTGGAACTCGGTAGTGAGTGTTGCAACTGAGGACAGACGACTTTTACGCACTTCAGAACTCGGCGGTCCCGTTCTGTGAGCTTAAGCAGCCTACCACTTCGCAGCTTAGCCGTTGTTGCTCCTAGACATTTCCACTTCACAATAACACCACTTACAGTTGACTGGGGCAGCTCCAGCAGGGCAGAAATTTGATGAACTGACTTGTTGGAAAGGTGGCATCCTGTGATGGTGCCACGTTGAAAGTCACTGAGCTCTTTAGTAAGGCCATTCGACTGCCAATGTTTGTCTATGGAGATTGCATGGCGGTGTGCTCGATTTTATGCACCTGTCAGCAACGGGTGTGGCTGAAATAGCCGAATCACCTAATTCGAAGGGGTGGCCACATATTTTTGTATATATAGTGTATCACAGATATCAGAGTAGAGCACCGTGTTCGGGGGGGGATCAGCTTGAGCAAGGCACTGCCCAGAATCGCTAATCCTGATCATGTAATGTAGTTGTTTGGGATACAAGATGATTTGTAGCTTGGGTGCAGAGCCTTGCTTTGGCTGATCTTCCTAAACGATGGCTACTAGGGTGGGCGGCAGTTAGCCTAGTTGTTAGAGCGTTGGGCCAGTAACCGAAAGGTTGCTAGATCGAATCCAAGAGCTGACACGGGGGAAAAATAGTAGTTAACCCACCGTTCCTAGGTCAACATCGTAAATAAGAATTTGTTCTTAACTGACTTGCCTAGTTAAAGGTTAAATCAATCAAATTTAAAAAAACTGTGTATGTCACTGGCCCCTCTGTCAGCTCATACGGTTCCATCACACAGGGTCCTGCACTGCAGGCCGTCTCTCTGTCCTTTAAAGCAGTGGCATCGCATCCAACATCAGTGTCTGAAGGCGATGACGTCATCTCTGCTCGTCGGCGAAGGTGACGACATCATACTGGATGCCCTGCTGTTGTAGCAGCTCCAGTTGTTCTTGTGTGGCCTCAGTGTAGACGGTCTGTGTCTGCTGCGTGGCGGCATCTGCTATGACTAGAACACAGATGGAGAGAGTAAGTACTGATTCAACTTATCATCTAGTCCAGGAGTGGACGACTCCTGTCCTCGAGGGCCTGATTGGTGTCACAGTTTTGCCCCAGCAAACACACCCGACTCCAATTATCACCTAATCATGATCTTCATTTTAGAATGCAATGTGATTAAATCAGGTGTGTTTGGATGGATGAGATGAGAGGGGTGGATAAGCAGTGTGACACCAATCATGCCCCGAGGACTGGAGTTGCCCACCTATGATCTAATCCTTGATTAATGTATTTATTAAATGTTTATTTGAACGATGTACAGCGAGTGTACAGAACATTAGGAACACCTTCCTAATATTAAGTTGTGTGTGTTTGGATGATCGCCCACAGAACAGCCTCGTTTCCTTGGGGGAAATGGACATTACATGCAAAGTTCCCTCTAAGCTGTGCACGCACGAGGCTCCCCCCGGGACTGCAGCGAAGAAGAAATATCAGCCTGCGCAGAGAAACACGAGATTGAACACTCAACTTTCTATAGTTTTCTCCCTTCGTTAAAACTATGAACGTTCCCCTTTACTGTGGGAATTGTGATCGATTCAACGCAATTAGTCTCTTTTAATGCAACATACCAAAACAAACAAAAAAACTATGCAAGACTTATTAGTTTACAAGATATTTTTTTGTGGCAGAACTTTTTTATTTAACCAGGTTAAAGTTGAGAACAAGTTCTCATTTGGTTCTCAACTAGGGTGGCTAACATTCCGGTAAATTTCTGGAAATATTCCATGGGGCGTTAAGCCCGGGAATTGTGGGAATTTTGCTTAAATTCATTAAAAAAAAAAAAAGTTAGCTTTTAACAGTGAACCTTTTTTTGGGATTACACATAAAGGTAATTCTAGGTTTTGTGGCATATTTTGGTTAAACTATCCCCAATTCAATGGAATTGCAACCCTCTGCATGCACAGTGCATTCGTCCATCACATGTACAGCTGATTCTCAAGATCTTGCACACTAATGAGATGCTATTGAACCCACACTACTACACTGTCTGAGCAAAGAACTACAGGTTTTCTGGGAAGTTTTGATTACAATACTGTGAGGGGTGAATATATTTTATGCGACATACATTATTTTTTGTTGGTAAATAGTAGCCTATAGCAAAGTGTGTTTAAATAATTTCTAACTTAACAATTTCTGCTAGTTAGTTTTTGCTACAATGTGGGTTTGATGTTAATTCACCTGTTTCCATACGTTTCATTTTAAAACAATTATCTTACAAAGAAGTTGTTTAATTTAACTGCTTAACTATTTATCTGTACATGGAATTGTATTTGTTTTTTTTAAATAATTTTTCTCAAATCTTTACAGGAAACGGGCACTATCTGACGTATGGACACATTTCACTGCAGCTAATGTAGAAGGAAAAGCGGTGTACTTTTGAAAATAATGTGCCAAATCATATGTGAACAATGCAACAAAGATGCAGAATCATCTGTCCAAGTGCATAAAGTTCCCTCAGCGCTTACAACAAGCAACCTCTGACCAAAGTACCTCTACTTCTATTCGAGGTGAAAAGATGAATCAGACACCTTATCGATACCAACAGCTCATGGCCCTTCTGGAATCAGAAGTTTTTTTTGACTCAATGGAGGAACGTAGTCAGAGAAATGCTGATGAATGTCTTGCTCGAGCTGAGTATGCAACTGGTTCACCGCTGATGCTCACAGCCAACAAGATATGCTTTATCTACTCATTTGCTGGATGCAGAGTTCAACAGAGTTCAATTGAAGGTCAAGCAAATCATAGAGAAAGCAGACTGCATTGCAATCATCTCTGATGGATGGTCAAATGTTCCTGGGCAAGGAATAATTAACTACATCTCCACCCCTCAACCAGTATTCTACAAGAGGACAGACAAGGGACAACAGAGACACCGGTCTCTACATTGCAGACGAGCTGAAGGCAGTCATCATTGACCTTAGACCACAGAATGTATTTGCACTAGTGACAGACAATGCTGTGAACATGAAGGCTGCTTGGTCTAAAGCGGAGTCCTCCTACCCTCACACTACACCCATTGTATGTGCTGCTAATGCATGGAATCTGCTTCTCAAGGACAGCATGGCACTGAAAACAATGGATACACTCTAAAAGAGAGCCAAGGAAATGGTTAGGTATGTGAAGGGTTATAAAGTTATAGCAGCAATCTACCTCACCAAGGAAAGTGAGAAGAATAAGAGCACCACATTGAAGCTGCCCAGCAACACCCATTGGGGTGGTGTTGTCATCATGTTTGACAGCCTCCTGGAGCGGAAGGAGTCTCTCCAAGAAATGGCCATATCACACAGTCTGCCAATATGGACAGCCCCATCAAGAGGATGTTCCTGGGTGATGCATTTTGGGAGAGAGTGGTAACCAGCCTGAAACCTATAGCAGTAGCCATTGCACGGATTGAGGGAGACAATGCCATCCTGTCTGATGTTCACTCTGCTTGCAGATGTAAGATAAGAAATCCGTACTGCCCTGCCCACTTCACTGTTGCGCCATGCTGAGGAAACTGCAGTTCTGAAATACATCAAAAGCGTGAAGACTTCTGCCTGAAGCCCATACACGCCGCAGTGTACATGTTGGACCCCCAGTATGCTGGCAAGAGCATCCTGTCTGGTGCAGATATCAACAAGGCCTATGGTGTCATCACTACCATGTCTCGCCACATTGGCCTGGATCAGGGCAAGGTTATTGGCTGTCTGGCGAAGTACACTTCCAAGCAAGTGCCTTGGGATGGAGATGCAATTTGGCAGTCGTGTCAACATATCTCATCAGCAACCTGGTGGAAGGGACTTTGTGGATCTGAGGCTCTTTCCTCTGTTGCCAAATCCCACCAACATCAGCCTCCTCCTTGGTCCTTGTTTGGGAACACACACAACAGGCTATGCAATAGGGGAGTTGAATTGGGGCTTTTTGAGCCTGACAATGAGCCATCCTCAACGAGCCATCCTCAACAAGGTTGGAAAGTGACAGTGAAGATGAGGCCTCAGAGTCTGATGTTTAAGAGGTGGACATTGAGGAGGTCCATGGAGAAGACATGGAAGCCTGAGAGGAAGACAACCTTAGACAGCTTTAGTTTCTAGACTATCATTTTACAGATGTATGTTGAACATGTTTTTGGGAGATGCGATGGATCATTCGGGTTCATTCAATATTCCCTTTCTTTTGTTGTTCAGTGAAATCATCCCATGTGAAGAGTCAAATAATTTAATTAAAGTTACATTCGTAACTAACTTAATTTTTTCTATTGGAAGGATTTAATCAATTATGTCTACTTATGAGAAGGTTTATGTTTCGGTAACTGAAACTGTGTTATCATACCGGTGACAGCAGTGTGTTCAGCAACCTCCAAGTCTTCAGGACTGACTATCTGTTGTTCTGAACTGACGGGAAGATACTGGATCTGGCTGTCATGACTCAGGGAAATCTGAAAAGAGAGCCAAGGAAGTTAAACACTTAACGTTCCATCTTACTCTGTCACAGGGAACATTTCAATTCCTTATCCCAAAACACAGCAGTATTCTGGTTCGACTGTTTTGGGGGTTGAATATTTCTAGGAGTGATTCTTTTGGAGCTTGATTGTTTTGTGATGGGAGTGTTTTTGGGATCCTCTCGCTCACCTGTTGCTCCTGTAGGAAGGCCCCATCATTCTCATATTGGATGATCTGTCCATCTGACATCTGGATGTGGTTCCCGTCTGCTAGCACCACGTACTCCTGGGGTAGGAAGTGTTGAACTCCATCCTGAGAGATGACATACTGGACCTGGGAGGGTGAAGGAGGAGAATTAAACCCCGGAAGGGCGAAGGAGGAGAATTAGACCCCGGAAGGGCGAAGGAGGAGAATTAGACCCCGGGAGGGCGAAGGAGGAGAATTAGACCCCGGGAGGGCGAAGGAGGAGAATTAGACCCCGGGAGGGCGAAGGAGGAGAATTAGACCCCGGGAGGGCGAAGGAGGAGAATTAGACCCCGGGAGGGCGAAGGAGGAGAATTAGACCCCGGGAGGGCGAAGGAGGAGAATTAGACCCCGGGAGGGCGAAGGAGGAGAATTAGACCCCGGGAGGGCGAAGGAGGAGAATTAGACCCCAGGAGGGCGAAGGAGGAGAATTAGACCCCAGGAGGGCGAAGGAGGAGAATTAGACCCCAGGAGGGCGAAGGAGGAGAACTAGACCCCAGGAGGGCGAAGGGGGAGAATTAGACCCCAGGAGGGCGAAGGAGGAGAATTAGACCCCAGGAGGGTGAAGGAGAAGAATTAGACCCCGGGAGGGTGAAGGAGAAGAATTAGACCCCGGAAGGGCGAAGGAGGAGAATTAGACCCCAGGAGGGTGAAGGAGGATAATTAGACCCCAGGAGGGTGAAGGAGAAGAATTAGACCCCGGAAGGGCGAAGGAGGAGAATTAGACCCCAGGAGGGTGAAGGAGGAGAATTAGACCCCAGGAGGGTGAAGGAGGAGAATTACCACAATATATTCAGTCTGTCCCACTTCTTTATAGTCAAAGTAAAACTTTATAGTCTACTTGAAAGTAATTTTATCTATAAGTATCTTTATGTTGCTAATTGGAAATGTGAGGGGGATTGACGGGGTAGAGGACGGGGATGAGATCTTCATTGTTTACCTACATGGATCCATATAAAAAAGTCTATAAGTAGCTGTACATCTCTGGCTCCCTCCCCGT
This sequence comes from Oncorhynchus mykiss, assembly GCF_057628025.1. Lineage (NCBI taxonomy): Eukaryota > Metazoa > Chordata > Actinopteri > Salmoniformes > Salmonidae > Oncorhynchus > Oncorhynchus mykiss. Next base: position 74,356,204 of record NC_143037.1, read on the forward strand.
GTACCTCAGTCGCCTGGTTGTCTCCTGTCATGTACCGCAACGTCGCCTGGTTGTCCCCTTTCATGTACCGCAACGTCGCCTGGTTGTCCCCTGTCATGTACCGCAACGTCGCCTGGTTGTCCCCTGTCATGTACCGCAACGTCGCCTGGTTGTCCCCTGTCATGTACCGCAACGTCGCCTGGTTGTCTCCTGTCATGTACCGCAACGTCGCCTGGTTGTCTCCTGTCATGTACCGCAACGTCGCCTGGTTGTCTCCTGTAACGTCGCCTGGTTGTCTCCTGTAACGTCACCTGGTTATCTCCTGTAACGTCACCTGGTTATCTCCTGTAACGTCACCTGGTTATCTCCTGTAACGTCACCTGGTTATCTCCTGTAACGTCACCTGGTTGTCTCCTGTAACGTCACCTGGTTGTCTCCTGTAACGTCACCTGGTTGTCTCCTGTAACGTCACCTGGTTATCTCCTGTAACGTCACCTGGTTATCTCCTGTAACGTCACCTGGTTATCTCCTGTAACGTCACCTGGTTATCTCCTGTAACGTCACCTGGTTATCTCCTGTAACGTCACCTGGTTATCTCCTGTAACGTCACCTGGTTATCTCCTGTAACGTCACCTGGTTATCTCCTGTAACGTCACCTGGTTGTCTCCTGTAACGTCACCTGGTTGTCTCCAGATATGTACTGTAACGTCTGTCCGTCCGCTGTGGTGATCTGCTGGATGTACGTGGCCTCCTCCTTGTCTTCCAGGCCCTGTTCCTGGGACACTATAATGTGGTCCTGACCCAGGGCCTTCTGTAGCTGCTCCGGACTGATGGTCTGTCCTTCTTGCAGGTCTGTAACAAAGAGAGAAACAACAGCATCTCAGACAATGGCCAATAACAACACAAGTGGTTAACATTTCAAACAAACTGTAGCTGAAACAAAAATGTCCTCCAAATGGTATGGATGGAAATAGAGGACATCAGTGATTTATTCACCCAGCGAAAGGACCTACAAGTTGGTGTAAACGTGTGTGTGTTCCTTACACTGTAGCATGGCGAGAGCCTCCTCGTCATCGCTGACTATAAAGGCCTGTTGCTGGGAGCCTCCTCCAGAATGGATCTTCTTTGCCGGAGGGTCCTGGCTGTGGAGTCGCTCCAAATGGAACTTGAGGTGGCCGTTACGATTAAACCTGATCGGTGGGACAGACCAGAATGGTTACCTAAGGTGCTTTCAAAACATATTCTGTACAACAACAACAAAAACATTCTAAGCTGGCGTCACCAATCCCAACACTTCATAACAAAGTTTATTCTCACAGCCTCAAGACGCCCTAATTGGTTGAATTACCTCTGTCCACAGATCTTGCAGGTGAAGGGCTTCTCGTTGGTATGCGTCATCATGTGTCTCCTCAGGTCCTTCCTGTTTTTGGAGGCAAAGCTGCAGCTGGGGCACTTGTGAGGCCGCAGGTAGGTATGCATGCCCATGTGCGTCTGGGAAAGGAATGGTACATTGATAACCAAATGATAGCATGCTTAGGATAGAGACAAACTAATTCGCTACTAGGGGTCAATGATGCCTTTCAATACCAAAAACATTTTTTGGGGGCAAAGAAAAAAGTCCCTTCATATTTATTAAAAGGGTTCATCTCAAACTCTTTCCTCAATTTATTGGGTGTGCTCTCCTCACCACCTTCTGAAAACGTCAGACGGTAGAGAATCACATCAATCAAATTGATTTATAAAGTCCTTCTTACATCAGCTGATGTCGCAAAGGGCTGTACAGAAACCCAGCCTAAAACCCCAATCAGCAAGCAATGCAGGTGTAGAAGACCAGAGATCTGAGGGGAGGGTCCTCTACGCTTCCAAAGCCCTCTAGAGAGGGCACAAGGAATCAAGGAAGTATTGTTTTGAGATTTACACCCTGGCTGAGAAATGATAAAAGACCCACCTTGACGTCTGGCCAGGAGGAGGCAGTGAAGTCACAGTCAGGACACTTGAAGGTGGAGGGGTCGATATGGGCCCTCTTGTGGTTCTCCATGTCACTGCGGCCCTGGAACGACTCTGAGCAGATACGACAGGAGAACCTCTTTGGGTTGAGCTGGTTCTGGTCCTGGGGGGATGCCACCATGGAGGGGGAACCGGGGACTTCACTGCTTAGCTGAATAGAGGGAGAGAGAGAGAGAGATGGAGGAAGAGACAGCAGATCACCTTCTCAGACATCTACAGTTCAACAGAACAGGGATGAGTTTCCCGAGAGTTTCAGAGCATTAACATCATCTTCGATCCAGGAACTGTATTCCTGTAGAAACTGTTCTGTAACACCCCCTGCTACAGTATGTGGTATTCCTGTAGAAACTGTTCTGTAACACCCCCTGCTACAGTATGTGGTATTCCTGTAGAAACTGTTCTGTAACACCCCCTGCTACAGTATGTGGTATTCCTGTAGAAACTGTTCTGTAACACCCCCTGCTACAGTATGTGGTATTCCTGTAGAAACTGTTCTGTAACACCCCCTGCTACAGTATGTGGTATTCCTGTAGAAACTGTTCTGTAACACCCCCTGCTACAGTATGTGGTATTCCTGTAGAAACTGTTCTGTAACACCCCCTGCTACAGTATGTGGTATTCCTGTAGAAACTGTTCTGTAACACCCCCTGCTACAGTATGTGGTATTCCTGTAGAAACTGTTCTGTAACACCCCCTGCTACAGTATGTGGTATTCCTGTAGAAACTGTTCTGTAACACCCCCTGCTACAGTATGTGGTATTCCTGTAGAAACTGTTCTGTAACACCCCCTGCTACAGTATGTGGTATTCCTGTAGAAACTGTTCTGTAACACCCCCTGCTACAGTATGTGGTATTCCTGTAGAAACTGTTCTGTAACACCCCCTGCTACAGTATGTGGTATTCCTGTAGAAACTGTTCTGTAACACCCCCTGCTACAGTATGTGGTATTCCTGTAGAAACTGTTCTGTAACACCCCCTGCTACAGTATGTGGTATTCCTGTAGAAACTGTTCTGTAACACCCCCCTGCTACAGTATGTGGTATTCCTGTAGAAACTGTTCTGTAACACCCCCTGCTACAGTATGTGGTATTCCTGTAGAAACTGTTCTGTAACACCCCCTGCTACAGTATGTGGTATTCCTGTAGAAACTGTTCTGTAACACCCCCTGCTACAGTATGTGGTATTCCTGTAGAAACTGTTCTGTAACACCCCCTGCTACAGTATGTGGTATTCCTGTAGAAACTGTTCCGTAACACCCCCTGCTACAGTATGTGGTATTCCTGTAGAAACTGTTCTGTAACACCCCCTGCTACAGTATGTGGTATTCCTGTAGAAACTGTTCTGTAACACCCCCTGCTACAGTATGTGGTATTCCTGTAGAAACTGTTCTGTAACACCCCCTGCTACAGTATGTGGTATTCCTGTAGAAACTGTTCTGTAACACCCCCTGCTACAGTATGTGGTATTCCTGTAGAAACTGTTCTGTAACACCCCCTGCTACAGTATGTGGTATTCCTGTAGAAACTGTTCTGTAACACCCCCTGCTACAGTATGTGGTATTCCTGTAGAAACTGTTCTGTAACACCCCCTGCTACAGTATGTGGTATTCCTGTAGAAACTGTTCTGTAACACCCCCTGCTACAGTATGTGGTATTCCTGTAGAAACTGTTCTCCAACACCCCCTGCTACAGTATGTGGTATTCCTGTAGAAACTGTTCTCCAACACCCCCTGCTACAGTATGTGGTATTCCTGTAGAAACTGTTCTGTAACACCCCCCTGCTACAGTATGTGGTATTCCTGTAGAAACTGTTCTCCAACACCCCCTGCTACAGTATGTGGTATTCCTGTAGAAACTGTTCTGTAACACCCCCTGCTACAGTATGTGGTATTCCTGTAGAAACTGTTCTGTAACACCCCCTGCTACAGTATGTGGTATTCCTGTAGAAACTGTTCTGTAACACCCCCCTGCTACAGTATGTGGTATTCCTGTAGAAACTGTTCTGTAACACCCCCCTGCTACAGTATGTGGTATTCCTGTAGAAACTGTTCTCCAACACCCCCTGCTACAGTATGTGGTATTCCTGTAGAAACTGTTCTGTAACACCCCCCTGCTACAGTATGTGGTATTCCTGTAGAAACTGTTCTGTAACACCCCCTGCTACGATATGTGGTATTCCTGTGGCTGGCTTACCTCTACCTGCTGTAGAACTCCATCCCCCACACCAGAGGTCAGGTAGTACTGGGTGTCTCTGTTCTCTTTGAGTGTTTTTGTTCCCTCTTGCTCTTCCTCCATGGGCTGGGGACTGCCCACGTCACTACTGAAAACACAACATATTGGAACACTGAAGTGGAAGTCAACTAAGTTAATTTATCTCCAAAAATGTTTGATACTTTTTTGTAATGGGAGAATAAGCTTATTACAGGGCTTCGAAAATCATGTTAAAATATCGTCAAGAAATGCAAATTGTATAGCAGATCAGACAGAATGTCGCTCATTAGCTAATGGCCAGTGCCGTGTTGACCAGGTGAGGCCAGGTTCTACAGTACCTGTATCCAGGTCCAGTGCTTTGTTCCATCTGTTCCACCCCACTGAAGCCCTCTGCCCCCTCATAGGCCTGGATAGCTCTCTGAGTAATCTCTCCATTCTCATTGGTCCCAGCCTCATAGACCTCCTGGACCTCTTGCACCAGGGTCTCCCCATTCTCAGACATGTGGAACGTCACAACCTAAAAGGACCACAGCAGAAATGAAAAGGACTATACTTTTTTTACTTAAAAAAAAATACTTTTACATTTTTATTTAGCCAGGGATATTATTAAAAATAAGCAGGGAGACGGAGAGAAAAATAAATGCAGGACAGTGGTGTGATTGGGATTAGTGCTCACACTAGGGGGGCTGGTACTGTATGTGCTTTAGGTGCGTTATTATCCTCGTTGTGCAGTACAGGGGGTTGGGGGGAGCGACTCTGAAACACATCCTTTTAGAAAAGGAAAAGCTCTCGATATAGTGTTTTTTTCAGAGACCCCATACTGCACAACAAGGATGAGGGAATTTAATCGCTGGCTGGGGTAAGTTGATTTAAAAAAAAAAAATGAAATCGAAAAAAGAAAAAATAAGTGTCTGGACTCTTCAAATGAAAAGTGAAATTTGGTTAAAAAAAAGAAAAAACACATTTCTCCTTTAATCCTGGAGACCCAAAGCGGCCATCTTTTTTGCTTTTGCCCTTCTACTCAGACACTTGATTCAAATAATCAACTCGTTCACCAAGCCTTTGATTTCAATCAGGTGTGTGAGTGCTAAGGCAACGACTAAAAACTTGCATCCCTTTGGTTACCCAGGACCAGGATTAAGAAATTCTGCTCTACCGGGTAATGACGCTTCCTAAAGCACATATATACAGTACTAACCTCCTAAGCGTTCGTACCAAATTGTGTCTGGACCCTTCTATAACATTCCATTTACATACAGATTGAGATCTGGTTGTAAATAAGCCAAAAAATGATCCTTTAAAAAGAAACATTACACTACACCAGCCTCAAATAAATTTAAATCAAATAAACCTTTTGGGCTCCCCCGGTCGCCGAGGTAACCGCTGTCCAGGAGCCCGCTTTTAGAGCCTCTGAGTCCGATGATTTCAACATCTGTACCTGAGGAGTACACACAGGCAGACTGCTCATCCAATACACAACCTAGTCTGTCCCAATCACGCAGAGCTGTGTAGCAGTCCTGTAGGGAATCATTACGTAGGTCAGTAAAACGCCAGAGGTCTACTCAAAGAGCCAATGTGTGAACCAGCCAGTACCTGTAGTGAGTTTTCCACCAACTGTCTGGCGTTGCTCATATTCAACAGCAGATCCAGAGCATTCTGGGCTGACAGGTCCGAATTCCCGGCTGTCAAGATGGAAAGAGATTAAGATATTATTGTGTCATGCTTCCAAATGCATTATAAAACATTACTATTGGGCTTGGTAGAGATCTTAGGCCATACGAAAGAGTCTGTTAATCTGTCCTTGGTGGGGAAGTTGGTCACTGAAGGAGGAAGAAAGAATATTGGAGGAATGAAGACGAAAAATAACTGACCCTGTTCGTAAGTGATGGTGGTGTTTCCCATTGCATCTTGGGAGACTGAGGCGTTCTGCATTGTCTGCATGGCTTGTAGTGTGTCAGAATCCACTGCTACCTAACACGTGGGGGGAAAAACAGTCAAACATTCCCTATCCAAAAACTATCCATTAGATATTATTCATTCCAAGTTACTAGCTTCTACTCTTCTTCCCTTAGAATACCCACAAACTCCTGTTCATCTCTGTATTTAGAGGCATATAGATATTTAAAGTACAATATATCTCTTCCCCAGGCGTACTATAGTGTTCTGTAGGCCCGCTGTGTCGTCGTGTTGCCGTTTGAGTTCCTCTATCTGTTTCTGGGTGAATAAGGGTCTCCTCCTCCGCCTGACGGGCTCCTCAGGGTGCGTAGCGCTCCACTCCTCAAACGCCTCCGGGTGGCGACACTGGACGTGCAGACCCAGGTTCTTACGGTGCTTCGTCATGAAGTGGCACATCTCACAGGAGAACGGCTTTTCTCCTAGAGGGTGAAAGGAAGGCAGTGATCCTAAATGCTTCTGCTCCTAGTTACTCAACACCTCGAAGAGCTGAATAGGGGCGGCAGATATCCTAGAGAGGTTAGAGAAGAGAGCCATTGAACGAAGGGTCACTGTTTTTTGGGGGGGGGGGGGGGGGTAGGGGGACTGGTGGAGAGTGAACCTGGCCTTGTGCTACCAACCCCTCAAGGGTGTGTTTGTCTCCAGAGGTTGAGTGGTAAACCCTTGTAATAGCTAGTGAACTAAACTGATTGGGACGGAGAAGATCATAGTGACATTACAGTAACTCACGTATGTGTTTGATGGCCAGGTGAGAGACATGGAAGTCCTCTTTAGAAGTGGAGTATTTACAGTACTCACATTTAAAAAGGGTTTAAACCCAAATGAGTCCCACTGCAACGCAGGTGCAATTTGGACTTCTAACCCCTTTTAAACAGTGTGGCTTGTACCATAGGATTTGTATAATTCTTCCGCATCCGTTTGTACCATTAATCTGTGTGATTAAACGGAGGATGAGCTAGAGGGGTGTTTGTGAGAGCCAAGGGCGGAACCCGAAGGGGCCCGGCGCTGTCTTTTTTTTTTTTTACAAAAATGGCTGAGAGTCAAACACGCACATGTAACATGTTATATGACGCTCACAAGCTACCGAGCTGTTAGACGGTAAAGGGGCTCTTCTACATAGAAGATCATAAGAAATCTCATGGACATAGTGTCTATAATAAACTCACATAGTTGCTGTCACAAACTCCACACAGTTGTTGTCACTGACTAGTTAAGATGTAATTTCCTACTGAGCAAACAATTTCTGTACTTACAGCATTCATATAAATAGGTTTTTCCCTTTAGAGTTACATTTTTTGAATTTGAATGCAACTGTTTATTAGGGCTGTCCATGACTAAAAATGACTTGGTCGATCAAAAGTCGTCTGTTCTTTCGATCCAACCGATTGGTAGAAATTTAAAACGTGTATTTTTCCATACATAGGGTATGTCTATGTGTTAAGAAAATAAACCATGTATGCATTGAGCTTGTCTGAGGGTTTAAGTGCACTGTTCGGTGAAATAAGACAAATGACTCAAGAGGGAGCCAGAGAGCAAGATAATCAGAAGAAAAACAATTTAACCCGACCCGGTTGTCACCCTCCTGCTCCTACTGGCTTTGGCAGATTCGGCCGTTACTCTCTCCTGAAGTTGCAGGTAATAGGCTACATGAGGAGTCTGCAACCTTTCTCATGTGGAATGACCATTTATATGGTTTACATATGTACATTTTCCTGGAACAGTTTCATTTAATTTATAATAACATCTTCGTATCTGAAAATCATTGTTGGGTGGTCAATCAAAATTTATATCCAAATCTAAATGAAAACGATGAACCTAGAAAAGTAACTTTTATTGCATTGCCAACTATGTAAAAAAAATAGCCTTATAAAGCCCCCCCCAAAATAATGTAAAACAGTGCAGCCTACAGGTAGAAAACATCCTGATGAAAATAAATATCCTATAAATCACATTGGCTGCGCATGGCCTGTCTGCAACGAACTTAAAACATTGTATCAACTCTTAACTTGGGTCTGGCTCAAAGCTCTCACTAGCAAACGTACAACATTGTATAAAATATTCTGGGCCTTCAGCATTTCCTGTGCCAGTGAGCTCAGGACAGACACGGCTGTAGACTATTTGAGCAATAGATAAGAAGTAATCAGGTAGGTCTATTTTATGACGTTTCCATTGCCTCAGAGCACATTTCCCCCCCTTTTCACGCTGAGTGGTTATCGACAGGGGGGAGAGAGAGATGGAAAGATTTTTCTAATACATTGAGGAATTATTGTCATTCTCAATGTGATGTAAAAACAGACTTTGTTTGCTTGCTGTTTGAGATGAAGAAAACATGACTTTGAAAAGCTCCACAGCTCATTAGTGGAGATACGTTAGACCAATCAGAAATACTATCAGGGCACATTTATATGCCAAGATTTGCACGCAGGCTAGGTTAGCCTATAGGCTTACTGCTATGCGTAATCAGGTGTGCGTCCTTACTCAACAAGTGTAGCATAAGTTGTGGCCTCTGTGAAAAACGTGTCATCTCCGACAATGAGAACGATAAAAGACTGGAATAATAATACCTTGAATGCATTAACAAGACATTAACGTAATCAAACAAACATTGTAGATTAGAATTTATAGGAATGAACAGTAAATATACTACTGGTGATATATGTAATGGAGAATTGATAGACACGAACAATCAAAAGCAAACAATTCACACAATAAGTTATGAAACAATGAACGTGCACAAATTGGTCGGGAGAGAGCCCATTCTGGAATGAGTGAAGTACATGAAGTACACAATGGAGTGAAGTACATTGTGAATCCACAATCCTCTTCTTCTTGGATTGTGCCGTCCCCGAAGCCTCCACTATGGATTAGTTCACTGACATGGGCGCGAATAAAACAATCTTGTGTGCCGTAAAAAATAAAAAATAATAATAATATATACAAAATGATGGTCGACAAAATAACGTATCGATCAAACAATCGACCAGTGGACTAATTGGGGTCAGCCCTACTGTTTATGTCAAATTGTTTTGTAGCTAGCTCTGGTTGTCCTGATAAAACACGTCATTGTGAGGATAAATATGAAGGGCTGGACATGCAGATCAATGGAAGTCATAAATGACTTGGGGTCTCGGGACTGACAGGGTTTTTAAGAGTCGGGATTAGGTGTAGAACTCACCTGTGTGTTTGATGGCCAGGTGAGAGACCAGGAAGTCCTCTTTAGAGGTTGAGTATTTACAGTAGTCACATTTAAAGGGCCGGTCGTTGGCGTGGGACAGCTGGTGGTTGAGCAGGAGCTTCTTGTTGTCACAGTCATAGTCACAGAACTCACACTTGAACCTGGTAGACAGACACATTAGACAAGTTAGAGGGTATTAACACTGTAGCGTATGATAAGGAGAAAACATTTTGAAAACAGGGAGGTACTAACTGAACTTCACAGTGCAAATTGCTACAGTGTGTAATGAATACCACCCTGGTGTCACATGACTGACTATGTGTATGTTCTGCTGAGACGCTATGTTCTGCTGAGAGGCCCAATGAAAATTGCGCTACTTCCTGTACTGACCGGCTGTTGTCAACACTCTGGATGTGTGTGAGGAGATGCATCTTGAACGTATATCTCTTCTTGAAGGACTTCCCACACTGGGAAGTCAAAACACAAAGATATTTATAAAGATTTAAAAGAAAATCAGGAGATTAAAAACTAGAACCCTGATTGATTTGAGCGGATTATTGGAATTGTTAATCAAGGTCAGATGTTACCTTGTCACACATGTGTGGTTTCTCAACACTGTGTGTCTTCATGTGCTGAGTGAGTCTCTTCTGCATGGGGTAGACTCTATGGCACACTGGACACGGGAACGACAACACCTTAGGTACCTGCTGAGAGTCAGACAGACCACACTGGACACGGGAACGACAACACCTTTAGGTACCTGCTGAGAGTCAGACAGACCTGTGCAAATACATCTGGCTTGTACAGGCAGACCATACGACTGCTATGGGATAAAAAAATAAAAAAAAGATATCTTACTGGGTTTAAAACTTTTAATACATATTTCATAAACCTGCTGTGGCATAAAAACAAGATATCGTACTGGGTTTATAACATGTTTTTACATGGCATGACCTGGATAGAAAAAGTCTATCTAGGGTAGTCAACTATAGTAACTCAACATTTTATAGATTTAATAAAGGTGAAAATACTTACAGACTCAGACTTTGTTTTCCTGTGAAAGGAGGAAAAAATAAGTTACTGGATCGAATGATTTGATTGATTCATTAAAATCGATTAAGCTTCGATCGGTCTCCAGCTTAAAAAAAACCCCAAACAATAAAGGTTAATGTGCCATTTTGGTCTGGTGATGTAAGTTGTATGACGCTCACATGTGAATGTCCCACACATGGTGTCAGGAGAGAACATACTGCTCCTGGTTACATACTGCTGAGTGTATGATAACGTCCTGTGTGTGTGTGTGTGTACATACTTGTCCTTGTTGTGTATTGCAGAGTGTCTAATGACGTCCTTCTTATACACACTGCTGTAGTCACACTCCTCACACTTAAAGGGCTTGTTCCCCTGGTGGTTAAACATGTGTTCCTGTTTAACACAGCAGAGAAAACAGACACTTACCATTCCACTGTGATTATTACAGACAGTACAGGGAACAGACCAGGCCTGAGATACAAGAGAAAAACTGAAGACTGACTCAATGATTTAAAAAAAGCAGTGTAATTCACTTGCAATAAAGATGATGCTGTAATGAAGGCTATATACATTTGACTGACTGATCGGACTGTATGCCCCCGGGCCCCACTCACCTTGAGCGAGGACCAGCGTTTGCAACGGTAGTTACACTGCAGGCACTTGAAGCACTCTGGGTCGTTTCCTTGGTGAGAGTCTACATGGAACCTCAAGTCATCCTGGGACAGGAAGCGAGAGCCACAAATCCAACAGTTGTGAGGCCTCAGGAGGGGCTTCAGAGATGTGTAATATCTGGCGATACACACCGGTAGGGGGAGTGAAGGTATTTAGTTAGAAGATCTCGGTATGCGGCTACATCATGTAATATCCTTTCCAACAGTACAGATCTGTGCCGTACGCAACCACCATAGTTGCTGGAAGGGACAATGTAAAATGTTAAAATCCAGGCTATCCCAGTACAGTTCAGGACAGTACGATACAGGTATTCAGAGATACAGTAGCTCGTTTCAGGTGTCAGTAACAATGAGTCTTACTTCATGTACTTCTTGCATTTCTTGCGGAGAAACCTCTTGGAGGGTCGACCTCGTTTCCTGGGGAAAAACTCTGCCTCCTCCGGCCTCCCATTGGGTGACGGGTCTTTGTTCTCAGAGTCTGACTGGCTGATGCCGGCTTCCACTGCTTTTCCATTGGCCAAGGAATCTGGTCCGTTTCCCAGGCCTGAGGAACTGGCTTCCTCGGAGCCTTGAGGGTCCACACTCTCGATACGCTGCTTGAATGCACCCTCAGCTTCTGCACTCAGCCGAAACAAGGAAAATGCAGAGCAGGGATAAGAAACCTATTCAATAACAGCTTAGTGAATGAAAACAGCACACAATTGTCTTCTTGCGGTGATCTTTGGAAAAGGCCTTCATTTAAAAATTGAGAAGACGGGCAGAAACAGCTGAGTATTTGTTCAGTGAATGTGAGCATGGTGAGTGTATTGTTCCTACAGTAGTACCCACCCTTGCAGTTGTAGCTGCCCTCTGTGTAGGTGAACTTCCTGGGGCGGCCCACCCTGCGTCGGGGGCGGTCTGTGGAGGAGCAGGGAGGAGGGGCAGGTTGTCTCAGCAGGGCAGGCTGTCTGCCCCTACAATCCTCATCTGCTGGGTTATAGTCACTGTCCTCTGGAGAGAAAAGAGGGAGAGAGTGAGTGTGTGAATCCCAAATCGACCACTAGCCGCTACACCCAAGTAACCAATCGACTGACTGACCGACTGCCCAGCTGACCGGCCGATTGACCGGCTAACCGCCTGGCTAATGGGCTAACTGACCGACCGTCCAACCGTCCAGCTGACCGACCGACCGTCCAGCTGACCGACCGACCGCCCAGCTGACCGACCGACCGCCCAGCTGACCGACCGACTATCGGCTTCATGTGACAAGTGCTTATATATATTTTTTAAAAACTTGACATGGATCTCAACGTACCCTCAGAGTCATGGATGGCCCCAGCATCTACGATGTCTTCGTCCTCTGGCTCCTCAGGCTGTGGCTCTGGTTTCACCTCAGCCTGCTGACGGGCCAACGTATCACTACGCCTGGGCCGACCACGCTTCTTAGGAGGGGGGCCACCTGGAAGTCACACAGCACACCACCAATCAGATCATTGTATTCCATACAGGACCATCAAATCAGCTCAATAAAATCCAAATGTTACCTTTGGGGATTGATTTAGGAATATTCCTTTTAGTTTCTATTGGAGCACAGAACCTCAGTTTAGGAGTTAATAAAGCACTCTCGTTTTATTTGATCATATTCCATACAGGCCTCGTTGGCAGAGCGCACGTTCGGTAAATGATAAAAGGGTTGTATTAGTCTATTTTCCCCAGGGGGATAAAAGTTGTAACCTAATTAATTCAGCTGAGGATAAATAGTTTTCATCTAATTTCATTTCAATTGAGGATGAATAAAGTTTGATTCCATTTGAATTCAGTTTCTGCCCTCAGATGTGTCTAGGTCTAAACTGAGGATCAATACTAGTGATTCATTTAGATTTAGATGGCTGCCTCCTGTACTGTATGTTTGTGTCTTTCTTCCCTCAGTTCTCTCTAGATGGGATGGGGCTACTGTACCTGCGGGTTTGAAGTGCCTGTCTCTCAGTTCTCTCTAGATGGGATGGGGCTACTGTACCTGTGGGTTTGAAGTGCATGTCTCTCAGTTCTCTCTAGATGGGATGGGGCTACTGTACCTGCGGGTTTGAAGTGCCTGTCTCTCATGTGGTTGATGAGGGTATCTTTGGAGACGCTTTTGTAGGGACACATCTTGCATTTGAACTGCTGAACGATCACCACCTCCATCATCTCCTCCAGTTCAGCCATGGTGTGGGGGACGGTGACCCCTGGTCCTCTTCCAGCCCCCGCCTCCACAGCTGAAGTTCTAGACCCCCCCACCACGCCACCCTCCTCTCCCCTGAAAGGCCTCCCCAGACTGGGGGACCACTGAGGCTCAGGGGCCCCCTCAACCTCAGGCTCCGGGCGGGAGGAGTAGGTCCCACTGCTGCTGATGTAAGGGCCAGGCTGGCTCTCTGTGCACTCCATAGCCTCTGCTGAGCCCGCTGTGTCTGCCTGGGGGTGGTGGTGGACTGATCCCACAGTGTCTGCCTGGGGGTGGTGGTGGTGGACTGATCCCACAGTGTCTGCCTGGGGGTGGTGGTGGTGGACTGATCCCACAGTGTCTGCCTGGGGGTGGTGGTGGTGGACTGATCCCACAGTGTCTGCCTGGGGGTGGTGGTGGTGGACTGATCCCACAGTGTCTGCCTGGGGGTGGTGGTCTGTGCCTGATCCCACAGTGTCTGCCTGGGGGTGGTGGTGGACTGATCCCACAGTGTCTGCCTGGGGGTGGTGGTCTGTGCCTGATCCCACAGTGTCTGCCTGGGGGTGGTGGTGGACTGATCCCACAGTGTCTGCCTGGGGGTGGTGGTGGTCTGTGGAGGAGCCCTCGCCTCCCTCCCCTATCCCAGTGTACCACCCCGGGGAGGCCTCTGGGCCAGTGCTGCTGCTGGTGGTCTCCATGTAGTGGGAGTGCTGGGGCTGCTGCTGGTCAGAGTGCTGTGGCTGGTCTGGGTCCTGGTTCTGGTCTGGGCTCTTGTTTGGGTCCTCCCTTTGCCCTTCCTGATCCTGGTAGTTGGAACAACCGGGCTGCTCTGAATCTGCAGCAACAAACTCCACATACTGCTGTAGGGTTCGGTGACCCTGGGAGTGGTTAGGCAGGGTTAAGTGACCCTGGGAGTGGTTAGCTCTGCTGCTGCTGTCGATGTAGCTCTGAGAGTGCTGTGGCCTCAAATCCTCTTCACACTCCAGGTACACCTCCGTCCCCGCACTGCAGTCCACAACATAGTGAGTGTGGCGTCGTCGAATGCCGGGGGACGAGGGGTTGGAGTCGGCGGCTCCGCTACCCTCCACGTACCCCCGCAGGTCCTGGTCAGAGTTGTCGACTACACCGTACTCCGGGAAGCGGGACAGAGACCGGGACGAGATCCTAGTCTGGTCAGATTCCTCGTCGTCTACATACGAGGAGGACGACTCTCCAGTCTGGTCAAATCAAAAATAGTCAAACTTTATTTAAAACTGCATTTAAAAACACACTTTACCGTAGAACAATGGAATAAAAGAAACTGAAAAGCCATAAAGGAGATAAAACAAGAACGATTTCCAAAATAACAATTAAATCCTTGACTTAAAAGGTGTGTTTTCAAACGTGACAAAAAAAAAAAAACTAAATTGTGTCTGCCCCTTACCTGGTCAGGTCCGTCTGCATCTCCACCGCTACAGTCCATGTACTGAGATGCGTGGGAGTGCTGGGGCTGGTTCTCCTGGTCCTCATGGTCTGGGTAATGGCTGCCAGAGGGCTGGTCTGGCTGGTCAGGGTCCAGGTTGTCTAGCATGTCATAAAACATTTGATAAAAAAAAATAAAAAGGGACAGCATTCACTTGAAATCTCTATGTTTCAATGTTCTTTCATGGCAACCCACTGGCATAGGTTGTATATGTCATACCCTGCATGTCTCCCTGGTCGTGGCAGGTGGAGGTAGGACCCTCTCCCAGAGCCTCGATGGTGATGCGGTGATGGCTGGACAGGGCCGAGGACGACGTGTGGGCTACCATAGGAGAGGGAGAAACCACACTGGTCAGACCTGGATAACTCTAGTTTTAACTCTGCTTTGTGGAAAGTAACTCTCTGTCTGGGTCTGGTACAAACCTGGATAACCCTAGTTTTAACGCTGCTTTGTGGAAAGTAATTATCTTTCCAGGGGACAAATAGTAACTTCTGCGGTGACTACAACTATCTGAATACAGATGTCAGGAAGTGACTCCTTTTCTGAAACTATTGGATTGGCTGCCTAATGGCAGGGCTGTATCTGGAACTGCATGTTGGATTGGCTATCTTCAACCAATGGCAGGGCTGTGCCTGGAACTGCATGTTGGATTGGCTGCCTTCACTAATTGCAGGGATGTATCTGGAACTGCATGTTGGATATAGAAATAGAATGAATAGAGCACCTACAATCTCCCATCTTGACAGTTATAGTTGATCTACGCAATAAATGTATATCTGAACATTGTGTAAATGTCAATTCTCTTGAATGTCCATTGCCCCAGGTGTACATTATCAGGTCAAACCAATTAACTAATGATATTTTTGTACAGAGAAGTATAAATAAGTTGACGCTCAACTATTCCAATCTGACAGTCATTTCTTTAGAGCTTCTGTCCAAAGCGCGACATACACACATTCTTCCCATTTGTGTTTTTTGATCAGAAATAATTGCTTATGCGTACCTTCATGTGTGTATGTGCAAAATACTACTGTTCTCAGATTCTTAATTTGACAGATTTTAGATATAAAAATGGGGTTTGGTTGCAAAACGCTATATATCAATTGTGTGCTGAAACGGAATGTTCGTGTCCTGTACACACACAAAACAATGGTTCTAAATAGTATCAGATAGGGGTTCTTCGGCTTGTAACTATAGCGGAACCCTTTTGAAGGTTCAATAAAGAACTATTCTCATAAGTTTATATATGGAACCTTTGATTTGTGGTTGTTTCACCTAGCTATCTTAAGATAAATGCACTAACTAAGTCGCTCTAGATAAGAGCATCTACTAAATGACTAACATGTCAAACGTAAATCCTTGACATAAATAATCTCATATTACTGTATTGATAAATGTTTTATTAAAAAAAAATCTCATATATACACCGAGTGTACAAAACATTAAGGATGCCTTCCTAATATTGAGTTGCATCTCCTCTTTTCCACTCAGAACAGACTCAATCCGTCAGGGCATGGACTCTACAAGGTGTTGAAAACGTTCCACAGAGATGCTGGCCCATGTTGACTCCAATGCTTCCCACAGTTGTGTCAAGTTGGCTGGATGTTCTTTGGGTGGTGGACCATTCTTGATACACACAGGAAACTGTTGAGCGTGAAAAACCCAGCAGCGTCGCAGTTCTTGACACAAACCGGTGCGCCTGGCCCCTACTACCATACCCCGTTCAAAGCCACTTAAATCGTTCTTGCCCAATCACCCTCTGAATAGCACACAGACACAATCCATGTCTCAATTGTCTCAAGGCTTATAAATCCTTCTTTATCCTGTCTCCTCCCCTTCATCTACACTGATTGACGTGGATTTAACAATTGACATCAATAAGGGATCATGGCTTTTACTTGGATTTGCCTGGTCAGTCTATGTCATGGAAAGAGCAGGTGTCCTTAATGTTTTGTATACTTAGTTTATATTGATGTCACAAAATGTATCATTTGTACAGTTCTTTATTAAAAGTGTAGTTATTTGTCACATTTGACTGTAAAATCAACCCATTTCTCTGCGAATGAGGTGGATATATAACGTTTTGCAACAAAACATAATTATTTGTCTCTGAAATAAAACCATCAAGCGACAGATTTCCAACTAATATAGGTCTGTCATTGAACAACACCATTCCACGATAAGATGGTGAAAAAACATCTCTTTCATAAGTTCTTTAAACAACAAAAGCTAATTTACCAACATTTCCTAATATATATAGCTTTTTGAAATTAAACGTAATTTGATCTACACAATACATTTCTATCTTTACATTCTGTAAAATGTCCATTGCTCCAGGTGTACCTAATCAAGTCAAACCAATGACCCAATGATATTTTGTACAGATAAGTGTTCTTGATCCAAAAACACACTATACCATCATTAAAGGGATAGTTTATTCAGAATACAAACATGATGTTCAACCTGCCTTGGCTGCGTTTGCTTCTGACTTCTTGACTTATGAAATATACTTATTCCTTTCACCGAGGGAAAGATGGGTAATGTATAACGTTTACATTCTGTCAGGATATGTTATTGTTAGCCATCAGGGATCCTCTGGGAGGAGAACAGACACAGTCTGGTACCAGTCACCATATCAGCCGTGAGTTGGGGAGGAGTATTGCACTTTGGGGAAGAGGTCAGGTCAGATGAAGTGAGGAAGAACAGATATCACGAAAGGTTCTGTCTAGCAACAGAGATGCATTGGCTGTTCAGACGTGTAAGGAGGAGACTCAGCATAGGAGAAAGGGTTAAATATCAGTGCTTGTGTGAATATGTCTTTTGTCTGTTCAGCTGTTCGACCCTTTGGGGTGAATAAACTTGATTTATGCTTTCATAGAGTCCGCCCAGTTCTTACTCTGACATTTAGACCCTAACAGCTGTATTAGCTGCATTCTCGCTAACACTTAACATTAAAACACTATTGTGTCTGTGTAAAAAAAACATATTTATCTTTGAAGCAACATTTTCTTAGCGTGCTGTTACATAATACTTTAGTAATAGCATTTTAATTGTCTAGCAATGAGCGGAGAGTTTTTGCAACTACTGTACACAAGCGGAATTAGTTACTGTAGCCTGTGAGAGAAAAGCTCACCATCATCTGATCCTTGTAGTATCAAATACTGACCCTCACTGGTCTCTGCAGCTCCGTCCTCTGCACTGGTCACTTCTATGCAACCTGGAGAACAAGTGATACATAGATATTGACTGTGATGGACATATTGCATTACCCGAATGGAGTGTGTTGGTACTGACATTGATTGTTACGTTTGTGTCTAATGTTTTATATATTTTCACGATTGACAGGAATCAAATTTCCCTTCGGGGAAAATGTTTTCATTCCCCTCACCATTCATGATGTCGGGTCCGATGGTGGACTCTATGATCTTGTCTATGGCTGATCCCAGATCTGAGGAGGTGGAGGCTGTCGAGTCAGACACCGCCGCGCTGGAGTGAACCGTCACCTGCAATACAATATACGATATGACGTTTTTAAAAATGTATTTTTTAACCTTAATTTAACTAGGCAAGTCAGTTAAGAAAAAAACTATCAGTGACATTCAACTAAAGTCGGTAAAATAACCATATATCAATCAATCCAAGTCAAACCTAAAAGAAACACAGCTATTAGCTAAATCAATGCTAGTAGAAAAGAGTGTTGTACACCAGTCAGTGGGGGGGGGGGGGCGCTTGAATATTAGAGATGCTCACCTGGGCTGACCCAGACACCAGGATGGACTGTGTTACAGTGGAGACGCTGGTGGACTGGGCCACAGAGGAGGAGTCTGGGAGGTGGACGGTGGCCCTGTGGTGGGTGACATCCGTACTGGAACTAGTCTCTGGTAGGAACACCTGGAAACAGTAACACGGGTGAGAGGCATGGACATGGAGACTAACTAAAACATTAAGGTCACTCTGTGGATAGTCCCATATAGATGCTCTACAGATGGTCATACTGTCAACAAACTATCTGTTGAGAAGCAACTGCTTGTTATGGCTACAGTTAGGGTTAGGTTGAGAATAAGGGTTAGGATAAGGGTTGAAATGTTGTTGACATTTATTGAACATCTATAAACCATCTATTTGGAACTGTCCAAAAATAAAAGTGTTACCAAAACACTAGAGCCCCTACCAGGACAATCAAACATAGACGTCTTTGGGTCCTTGAAAAAGTGCTTTATAAAATGTATTATGCTTATCATTACAAACACACAGGCTTTAAGTGTATTACTTTTGACTTTATTACTCTGTACCATTAAGTATCTCTTGTATGTTACATAGCATTAAAGTTTGATGATCCTGAACAGTTCAGATAGTGTTGTTTTGTTAATACCGGGACCCCCTCTGAGCTCTGTCCCACGTGGCAGTCTGACTCTGGGGCAATGCCGTGGTGGTGCTGGCTGTGATGGTGGGATGCTGCATCACTGCTGTCTGCCGACATGGCCTCTGAGGACTCCATGCCCATACCGCTCTCCGACGGCTCCTCCATTCCGGAGCCCGACGGACCCACATCACTGCTGCTCTCCACCTCTATCTCCCCTTCCATCTAGCATAGACAATAATATGGTACATAACAGAGCTTTTAGAATATAATGTTTATTTTCCCCAGAGGGAACTTCAGTATCCAAAGAGAGACTGGGTGACATGTTCAGTGTGTGAGGGAATCAAACCCACAACCTTGGCAGGTGTTGAGGGGCGGCAGGGTAGCCTAGTGGTTAGCGTGTTGGACTAGCAGCCGAAAGGTTGAAAGTTCAAATCCCTGAGCTGACAAGGTACAAAAATCTGTCGTTCTACCCCTGAACAGGCAGTTAACCCACTGTTCCTAGGCCATCATTGAAAATAAGAATTTGTTCTTAACTGACTTGCCTAGTTAAATAAATTGTCAATATAATGCTGTAACTCTCAGGGCATCTGACCTATTTCCATGCTTAGGACAGTCATGGTCACACACTACACTAGAGATATCTATATTGATGATGCATACCAGTTTTCAACTATCATTCGATTATCCATCCATCTTCTGGCATTAGCCTATTCTTTCACAGGGAGTGTACTTTCAATTGGATATTGATTGTGTGAAATGCCCTAAAAAAAAAGAAATAATTGCAGTTTATTGCATATCAGTTTAGAGGTGTTTCTCTTGAGTAGCATTCGTGAGGGTGCTTTGTTGAACGGACTCCTTTCTGTGGGTCTTTGAGTGTGAAGGTAAACAATACCACTGATGAACATACAGTAGCTATCTAGCTAGTTAGCTAGCTACATGGCTAACTGTAACTTAACCACATTGGACGTGGTTTCTTCTTCTTTGTGCTTAGATAGCTAAAGTGAAAGCCAAGTTTACTAGCAAGTAGCTAAACTAGCTAATAATAGTAGCTTTGCTAGGAAGACAGCAAGGTTAGTTAGCCAGCTAACGTCAGTTCTTCGTTAAGCCAGTCAGATCCTGATAAAATAATACTGCTGACACGAGGTTGCACAACACATGCAACAAGGTCGGGTGGCATAACAGGTCAAATATAGCCATTATTATCGTTTTTATTTTTGGACGGCTATAGCTAAACACACCTGGAGTCGAGCGTGTAGCTAATAACGACCCCACTCTTTATGATTTAAACAAGCCTAGCTGCCCTCCCTCTTGCCTGCTCCGCCATTTTCCCGACCAGCCTTGGTTTTGCATTCAGGCATTATAGTACCTACCAAAGCGTGGGGCCTCAAGGGCCTCAGCAAAAACAGATTGTCCAACGCTCGTTCCTGAAGAAAATGTATTTAATTTATCTATATAAACACGAGATCCTGTGGGATATTTTTTCACTTACCGTGTATTGCGAGTTGAATTCGTGTATGACTTAGTAGACACAACAAACAGTATAAGAAGTTGTACGCGATAATTGCTACTCCATTCTAGTCGGGCGCCATCAGTATCTCCTCGCTTCCTGTTCGACAAAAACCGGATCTTATTTCTCTGTTTTGCTAAAGTGGAAGCCGCTTTAGAAGGTGCTCCTTGCATTTTTATTATGTTAAGGGCAGCGTTCCTCCCCAATTAATCGTATTAAACGATTATATTCAATAAAGAGAATGAAGAGTATATTTAGATGTTTGGTAAAGTATAGGATTATTGTTTCCAGAGGAATACGTATTACAGAATTTGACTACGAGCAGCGCAGTTAATTTTCAAGTGTAATATCGAGCTCCTTACAATGTAAAATAGCATCTTGATGATTGTATAACCATGGTTAGATGTTACAATGTATCTATTTACTTAGATTTCTTATAATGTGGCAGTGGCACCTTAATAACGCTGGATGTTTGGCTCTGTCAACTGTGTGGACATTCAACAAAAAAAAAAAACAGGCATAGCTCCCAACTATTATGCGGAACCTCATTGTGTTGACAGCAGAGAGGAAGAGGCTTGGTGACCGCTGCACAATATGATTAGTTAGCTATATAGTTAAAATGACAACAACTAATAATGAAATGCTATTTGTTTATTGAATTTCCAGTTCTAATACAAAACATTGATTTACTTACGAAATAACTTAAACGTGATGGAGACACCATTGCGTGACATCCAGTGCAAAAATACATGGCTTTTTGGGCCAGTTCAGAAATATAAAACAACACCAAATAAACCAACATTGCATTGTTGAACACAAAAAATAAAACTAGAGGGTAATAATACATACAAATTCATGGCTCATCAAAGAATATCTGCGCCAGGCAGATAGGCTTAAGCACCAACAGATTGTGAATCGGATCTGCTGGTGCTGAAATCGTTATTTCAGGGCAGTGGTTATCTGTCTCTAGACCCTACACTAGAGGACAATAAATCCATTTACTCACACAGTTAGAAGGAAATTGCCCGTACATGTGTATCATTTGGTTTGACCTGAATCAACTGGACGGGGGGGGCAATATTTCACCGTCTTAAAAAGCACACAAAGTGGGGCGTCGTTTCAACTTTACAAACGACACCCCATACACCAACAGTACCACAAGCACTCATCTGCATAATTCTCGCATCAGAGATCCCCTTTTATAGCCTCAGGAGAGACAGAGAATGGCATAGCAATATGTTGGCAAGACAGCACAAACAAATCTGGGACTCTAAGAATGAACATCCTGTTGGAAAGGTTCTTAAAATATTCAGCCCAGAAACAGTGCCATAGAAATATTCATACTAGAACCAAGATGGCCCCTTAGACCGTCACGAAATACTGACTTGAATGGGGATACTCATTCTAGTATGTCAATTTCTATGGGTAAAGTAGCTCAGTAGCGGAAGTTGGAGGAGTCGGTACACTTCAGGATGTCGTACTTCACGTATCCCACGCGGTCTACCTGTCTCCTAGAGTTCATTCGCCAGTAGAAACGATCCCGACAGAAGTAGATGTGGCCTAGAGTAGGAACAATCACAATAGGTTATGAGGAGTTAAACATGATTGTGAGTTATAACATGATTGTGAGTTACTACATGATTGTAATGTGTCTAACTTTGATAAGAAAGTACATACTAAACTGACAGTTTGCTGTAATATTTTTTGCTTTGTGTAGAATAAAATAAGGCCCTTTTTAAAGGTCTACACACAAGAGTAAATAAATAATTTAATATTTACCCTTGAAGTGGAAGACATCATGAGCATCATTGGGAACACCCCCGAAGACGATGTCTGTGAAGCGGGGATATCCCTTGTCGATATTCTGGCCCTTCACATCCAGCCTGTAAGGATCAGATACATTTGGTTTGGTTATTACAAAACATAGACCTACAGATACAGCAAATAGTTATAAGTTGAACCTTGATCCTTGAGCTCTTCTGATCCTCTTCATCTTCTAGTTACTTTTTAGGTCAGCATTCTCTAGGTTACGATAATATAGCTTATAACAATATTCTGCTGCTTAGCAGTCATTTTTATCCAAAGCAGTTTACAATACAGTGAGTGCATGCGTTTCTAGTATGTGGATGCGATGATGATCCCTTCAGAACTTGAACCCACAACCTTATCTCAACACCCCCTACTTCCTAAACTCAGGCTTTTATTTCTCATGTGTTTTTTGTTCTACCTTGTGTTCGTTTTTAGTACCACATTGATATTGATTACTGCATTTGTTTGTGTTTTAGAGCGTGCAAGAAAGGTGTTTCACTGTACTTGTATACGGGACATTGAAACTTGACTCACCTCCAGTAGTTCTCTCCACTGAAGAGCAGCACCTTGCCTTTCCCTCTCTGCAGTGCTCCCTCCACCTTCTCTACAGTAGAGGGCAGACCCAGTTTGTCAATGCTGCGGGGTCCCAGGAGACTCTGTCCTGTATACACCCAGAACCTGGTGCCTGTGGGATAACAGAGACAAAGCTTAGAGTCTGTGTGTTTGTGTGTGTGTGTGTGTGTGTGTGTGTGTGTGTGTGTGTGTGTGTGTAAAAATCAGAATTCTGTTTACCTGAGAAGAAGTAGATTTTCTTTGTCACAAGGTCCTCAAAGGCCGTGTCAATGACGGCCGGCAGAGCTGGCCACCTCTCAGACATGGAGAACGGACCCTTCAGTCCACCCTCAGTCTTGCTTGACAACCTCCAATATTGCCTGTTGAATCAGCAAAAATACATCACAATTATGAATTTAGCAAAAAATGTATAATTATTTTTTTTACATTGTAAGATAATGGGCTACAATTTCATAAGAAATTGTGCTATAATGATTCAAAAAGTGTTCATGAGCGCTTATGGTCCTTGTGGTGTAGCTGTTCTTAGTAGTGTAATCCAGTGTAAGGAATATGTGAATCCTTGGCTTGTTTATTTACATTCTGTCCTGTACTCATACATTGTATATCCTGTTTTTCTCTCAGGTTATCTCTCCCTTAGCCCATAACTCTATCCTGTATCTCTCTCCAAGTTTTCTCTCCCTTAGCCCATAACTCTATCCTGTATCTCTCTCCAAGTTATCTCTCCCTTAGCCCATAACTCTATCCTGTATCTCTCTCCAAGTTATCTCTCCCTTAGCCCATAACTCTGTCCTGTATCTCTCTACAGTTATCTCTCCCTTATCTCACAACTCTTGTTGTGAGGGGCATAACACCCATTTAACATCAAAGCCCTCAAAAAGGTTCTACTGTCGGACCGCAAAGCAACCTTCTTTTTTAAAAGGTTGCTCACCCATCCTTGAAGAAGTGCAGGTCTCCATCGATCTCTGTGATGGCGTCGAACTTGTTGATCTGGCAGGCGTCCTGGGATGGGTCCACAGGGTGTGTAGTGGTGGGGCTGGTAGTGGTGGTAGTGGGGGTGTTGGGCTCAGGCTCGTCGCTGGGACCAGGTGTAGGGATGGTGGGCCCAGGGGGTGTGGGGTCAGGGCCTGTCTTGGATCCTGGGTGGGAAGATAGTGGGAAGGAATGCAATGAATTAAATGAATAACACTATTGTCATTGTTGTTCCATTACCAACGGATCTCTTTTGTAATAGCGGGAAATACTGAGTTGTATGTATGTTGTGAATTCTATGGGATCACATGATATTGCAGCCTGGTGCAAGGTCTGTTTGTTTCGCCAACTCCTATGGTAGTTGTCAGTCAAGAAAGTGCGAACAGATCTAGGACCAGACTAGGGATATTGTGTAATCATGTCATATTGTGATAATATCATACCATAGAGATACTGAATGCCCTCAACATCATCTTCATGCAGGGAGAAGTCTTCCACGTAGCTGTACATGGGATACATGAGGGCGTCTCTGATGTTGGAGTGGTCCAGACCCAGGGCATGACCGAACTCGTGAGCCGCAACCAGGAACAGACTGTAGCCTGAGAGAGGAGAGGGTGAGTAGAAACACATCATTAAGTCAGTTGTGGTGTGCACCTATGACCTGAGTGTCAGTCTGCTATCATGCCAACTACCCATCAATCATTGTCACATTTGGCTGTAAAATTACAGTAATGGAGTTGGCTCGAGCACAAACAGATCTGGGATTAGGCTATAGAAGGAGACAACAGATCTGGGACCAGGCTATAGAAGGATACAACAGATCTGGGAACAGGCTATAGAAGGAGATAACAGATCTGGGACCAGGCTATAAAAGGAAACATCAGATCTGGGGACAGGCTATAAAAGGACACAACAGATCTAGGACCAGGCTATAGAAGGAGACAACAGATCTGGGATTAGGCTTTAGACGGAGACATCAGATCTGGGATTAGGCTATAGAAGGAGACAACAGATCTAGGACCAGGCTATAGAACGGACAACAGATCTGGGACCAGGCTTATAGAAGGAGACAACAGATCTGGGACCAGGCTAGTGCACCTACAGTAATATACATTTTCCACACTATTGAACCAAGATGAGCTACACTGCACTAGCCTGGTTATGTATATACCTAGAATCGTGCTTGAAAGGGC
This sequence comes from Oncorhynchus mykiss, assembly GCF_057628025.1. NCBI lineage: Eukaryota > Metazoa > Chordata > Actinopteri > Salmoniformes > Salmonidae > Oncorhynchus > Oncorhynchus mykiss. Next base: position 74,381,286 of record NC_143037.1, read on the forward strand.
AATTTCAAAGTAAATGATCTGAGCCAGCAGTTTGAGTAAGCATGGTAGGTGCCCTGACGTTGTCTCTGACTGTCAGCCAGCAGTTTGAGTCAGCATGGTAGGTGCCCTGACGTTGTCTCTGACTGTCAGCCAGCAGTTTGAGTCAGCATGGTAGGTGCCCTGACGTTGTCTCTGACTGTCAGCCAGCAGTTTGAGTCAGCATGGTAGGTGCCCTGACGTTGTCTCTGACTGTCAGCCAGCAGTTTGAGTCAGCATGGTAGGTGCCCTGACGTTGTCTCTGACTGTCAGCCAGCAGTTTGAGTCAGCATGGTAGGTGCCCTGACGTTGTCTCTGACTGTCAGCCAGCAGTTTGAGTCAGCATGGTAGGTGCCCTGACGTCTCTGACTGTCAGCCAGCAGTTTGAGTCAGCATGGTAGGTGCCCTGACGTTGTCTCTGACTGTCAGCCAGCAGTTTGAGTCAGCATGGTAGGTGCCCTGACGTTGTCTCTGACTGTCAGCCAGCAGTTTGAGTCAGCATGGTAGGTGCACTTACTCACCCCTATCTGGGCAGAAGCCCCATTTTGTGTCTGCGTCAAAGTCGCCGGTGGTAGCGCACCACAGCCTGCCGTCTCCCCGTCCCTCGCTGGTGCATGAGTCATACTTCTTCCCCAGGAAGACAAAGGGGAACTGGCACGGCTCTCCCTCAGAGTTTCCACCAATCACAGCCGTATCTGTCATAACACAGACACAACACTATTAGGGAACATGTGTCACTCAAGCTGTACTTGATTGTGGTTTCCTGAAGCAATGGAAACATTGGAATAGTCCCAAAAATGCAAACCCCGCCCATCTGACTCTCCAGACAGGATCAATAAAACATTCAAAGTATTTGAAAGAAAAATAATACTATTTGAACCCAGGTCTGGTAGTGGTGACAGTGATACTCCCTCACCTCTGTTGGGACAGAAGCCATACTTCTTATCCTTGTCAAAGTTGTCTGTGGTGGAACACCAGCGGTATCCATCACTGCGACCCTCTGTCGTGCAACCTTCATATGTCTCCCCCAGGAACACGAAGGGGAACACACATTCTTTGCCATTGCTGTTTCCGTCGAATGTGTACAGAACTGTGTGTGAGAAAAGGAGAGAGGGAGCGAGAGAGAGAAAGAGGGAGAGAGAGAGAGAGAGAGATGGAGCGAGAGAGAGAAAGAGGGAGAGAAAGAGGTAGAGAGATGGAGCGAGAGAGAGAGAGAGGGAGAGAAAGAGGTAGAGAGAGAGAGGGAGAGAGAGAGAGAGATGGAGCGAGAGAGAGAGAGGGAGAGAAAGAGGTAGAGAGAGAGAGGGAGAGAAAGAGGTAGAGAGAGAGAGGGAGAGAGAGAGAGAGATGGAGCGAGAGAGAGAAAGAGGGAGAGAAAGAGGTAGAGAGAGAGAGGGAGAGAGAGAGAGAGATGGAGCGAGAGAGAGAAAGAGGTAGAGAGAGAGAGGGAGAGAGAGAGAGAGAGAGAGAAAGAGGGAGAGAAAGAGGTAGAGCGAGAGAGGGAGAGAAAGAGGTAGAGAGAGAGGGGCATATGATTAGAGGCATGTCAAAGAAAACTCGGTCTAAAATACTTTCTGACCAATCATTCCTCTCAAGTATTAACTGTCAATCTTACGTTCACTTGGACAGAAGCCGAATTTCTTGTCTCTGCCGTAGTCGGCTGTGGTGGCACACCAGGGCAGGTTGTCAGAGCGCCCCTCTGTGGTGCAGGTGGAGTACTCCTTGCCCTCGAAGGAAAAAGGGAAGTGGCACAGAGCACCCTCTGCGTTGCCAAAGCTAGTCTTCACAGCTGGAACAAAAAAAGTTATGTTTTTATTGGGAGTAATTGTGAACAATAGCTATGTCAAACATGATTAAATACATATAATAAGATGGTTCACTGGAGCTCAAGATTTCAATCCTACAGATGACGTGGAGATGTTGGCAGAGGCACATAGTTCAGTTCAATCTCAGTCAATAAGACGCTTAAAATGGGCACTACGGGGTGACCTAGCACCATGAAGTACTGACTGACTGAAACAGCCAGGATTGACTATACACCTCCATGCTGACCTGCTCCTTTGCCGAGGGTCCAGTTTTCGTCGTCGTCAAAGTGGGCGTCTCCCTGTATGCCCTCACCAGGGGGGAAGGCGTGGGCCAGAAGGCCGTCCTTACCATCGAAGGGGTAGCCGTCTCCATGATCTGGAAAATAACAAGGCAAGGAATTAGAGCCATTCATTTCATGCAGGGTTGGGGTTAATCGTATTTCAATTTGGTCAGTTCAGTTCCTTCCTTTCATGTTTCTTCAATAAAGATTCATTTGGATGTGTATTCTTCAACTTAGAGATACATATTAAAAATGTAAATGTTCTGGGAGGCCGAAGCGGTTTAATTGATGCTTTCAGAGATTGTATGACAAATATTGCATAGCCTTGAAATCCAAAACTGACATGCGCCGTTTCACTGAAGTGAAACGATGGGTGAAAAACAGCGCGTCCGTTCGGATCTCAGGCTGCGTACAGTTACTGCAGCCCTTCTTACCTGCTTTTCCAAATGACACCATGATGTCTGCGGTGCCGTCGAAGAGTCGCGTGAAGGTGAGAGGGGTGACATCACTCCACACCTTGAAGGCTCTGGCGAAGGCGTCGTCTATCAGAGAGGCTTCCATGTCTGGAGAGTAGTTCAGGATCCTAGAGAGAAAAGCAAATCACCTATGTGAAGGCCACTGAGGCTTGAACGGCCACATGTTTAGCTACTTGCTCTGTTTGCTATAAATCACATAGTATTTCCAGGCCATTGTTACACTGTGCACACCTGGCTTTAACTTCTCCACACACTATACTTGTAACCCTAACCTCGTCCACACGCTCAATTGCTACCGACTGGGTGGATGAGATTAGCCTCAACCCTAATGCTTAGAACCCTAAACCAGTCCCACATAATCCCCTTCACAGTACCTGTATGTAACATCATGATGATCCCATTTCAGGTCCCCGTCAAAGGTCTGGTAGGAGCGTATATCAGGGACCCCACAGCGAGGTGCCTTCATTGCTGCTACCGTAGACTTGTCCAGCGTCCCTGTCTCCTCCAACCCCATCTGCCTCTGCATTCTCATCAGAGCCTTGGAGGTGGACACCATAGACTGGAAACCACTGCGGTGCTGAACATTCATGTAGCCAAACCTCTTCAGGTAGCTCTGGAGGCAGGAAATAATGAATGCAATGAGATTTAATAGATAATTCGATCATTGCAAATAATGAGATCGCAACTATTGAGATTATTGCATATAATTAGAAATTACTCCATTTAGATTGATTGACTTTAGGTTTATATTATGTCATGACATTGAGACACGATGGACAATTCGCCAAATGTATTTTTAGCAATCCTCCACACAGGACAAATGAAATCTATTTATAGATTTAAAAAGCTAGAATATTTCATGCGTCTCTATGCATCTGCTACTCACTTCTGCCAGCTCCATATCCGTCATGTTCTTGAGGACATCTCCAGGGAAGGTGACAGACACGGTTTTCTCCAGGGGAAAGCACCATCCACCTACCGTGCACATTGCCAACACTAGGAAAACCAGAACCCTATGGTGAGATCTCATGGTGAGACCAAAGTAAGATGAAAGTTGCCCAAAGTAATAGAGAAGATACGATGTGATGTGCCAGACAGCCAATGAAGAGACTCTCAGTGACAGTAACAAAGCTTGCAGTGGATCACTGTTCCTTGAAGTTTAGTGGATAGGATGTTCTCCTTTGGTGCTTTGTGCTTTGGGTTCAGTATTTATGCTCTCAGTCTTAGTCACCCTCTTAACCTCCACCCCCTTTCTCTCTCTCTCTCTCTCTCTCTCTCTCTCTCTCTCTCTCTCTCTCTCTCTGTCTCTCTCTCTCTCTCTCTCTCCCAGTCATTACCCCTCCCTATGGGAGTGAGCATTATGTTATTGTTCAGGGGGTTTCCAAAATGTAGTAATCTACAAATGTATCCCAATATTTTTTCTTCCGTTTTGACATGTACAAGGATCACAGGTGGAACCTTAATTAGGGAGGGACGGGGGCTCGTGGTAATGACTGGAGTGGAAATAAGTGGAATGATATCAAATACATCAAACACATGGTTTCCATGAGTTCGATGCCGTTGCATTCGCTCTGTTCCAGCCATTATTACGAGCTGTCCTCCCGTCACCAGCCTCCACTGACGAGGATAACATACACAGTTGGGAACATACACAGTTGAATAATTATGTTTTGGCTTTTATTCTTGTCAAAGCCAAGTCTAGGACAAAAAGGCTTCTCAACAGTTTTTACCCCACAAGCCATAAGACTCCTGAACAGGTAATCAAATGGCTACCCGGACTATTTGCATTGTGTGCCCCCCCAACCCCTCGTTTACGCTGCTACTCTCTGTTTATCATATATGCATAGTCACTTTAACTATACATTCATGTGCATACTACCTGAATTGGGCCGACCAACCAGTGCTCTCTCACATTGGCTAACCGGGCTATCTGTATTGTGTCCCACCACCCACCAACCCCTCCTTTACGCTGCTGCTACACTCTGTTCATCATATACGCATAGTCACTTTAACCATATCTACATGTACATACTACCTCAATCAGCCTGACTAACCTGTGTCTGTATGTAGCCTCGCTACTTTTAATGCCTTGCTACTGTATATAGCCTGTCTTTTTACTGTTGTTTTATTTCTTTACTTACCTATTGTTCACCTAACACCTTTTTTGCACTATTGGTTAGAGCCTGTAAGTAAGCATTTCACTGTAAGACTGTACACCTGTTGTATTCAGCGCCCGTGACAAGTAAACTTTGATTTGATTTGATTTGATTTGAACGGGGTATGCTGTAATGTCCCAGAAATCCATTGTTTTCATTTCCTGTACGAGGTTTATGGGAAAAACACCTGCTGACATGTTTATTCAATGGTCATGTTCATCTGTGAGGTTTAACCAGAGGTTGTGTAACTGTGACACATGTGGAAGATAAATGTAAAATGTAAAATAATACACACACTTCTGTTATCTAAAATAATACATTGTAGCCTCAAAAAAAAAAAAAAAAAAAAATTGTCTTTAAATAAAGATTGCTTCCACTTTTCTATTTTCAGATTTGGAAAACTGTGACTGACTGGGTCAAGCTATAACTACTGCACTGACAACTGTCTTAAGATATACAGGTGTAGCCTAGTGGTTAGAGCGTTAGACTAGTAACCGAAAGGTTGCAAGTTCGAATCTCTGAGCTGACAAGTTAAAAATATCTGCTGTTCTGCCCCTGAACAAGGCAGTTAACCCACTGTTCCCCTGAACAAGGCAGTTAACCCACTGTTCCCCTGAACAAGGCAGTTAACTCACTGGTCCCCTGAACAAGGCAGTTAACCCACTGTTCCCCTGAACAAGGCAGTTAACCCACTGTTCCCCTGAACAAGGGGAACAGTGGGTTCCCCTGGACAAGGCAGTTAACCCACTGTTCCCCTGAACAAGGCAGTTAACCCACTGTTCCCCTGAACAAGGCAGTTAACCCACTGTTCCCCTGAACAAGGCAGTTAACCCACTGTTCCTCTGAACAAGGCAGTTAACTCACTGTTCCTAGGCCATCATTGAAAATAAGAATTTGTTCGTAGCTGACATGTCTAGTGAAATAAAGGTAAGAAAAAACATTCTCTGTCTTTCCCCACAGATCAATGACTGAATACATGTAGTAGATGAGGTCATCATGATGTGACTGAAAGTTGACATTGAACTATATACAAACTAAATTAATTGTTACAGAAAGTCATGTTTTTATATATATTTACACATATTTTTTATATATATATATATATATATATATATATATATATATATATATAATACACAAATAAAATGCTTCTAACAACACAATTCATTTCACAACAAGGCTTACTGAACATGTAATAACGACGTTGCAATACGGTCTGTGGTCAATTTGTTTTAGGTAACGAGCTACATTAATGTCACCATAACAGGTGACTAAATCATTGTGATCAAACTGCCCCATATTAGGTCATTAGGAGTATCAGTAGTGTGTGTTTCCCAACTAAGGAGATCTTTCATCATTCAAGAGTGGTTTTTATTTCCAGTCCAAGCATCTTACATAGGCCTATGTAGTCTCAGTGCAACAGCTTTACACATACAGAGTAGAGTATTGGTTTGGTCTTCTGCTTTCCAAAACAAAATGGAGACAATGACCCCCGAAAGACCAGATACAACGTAACCTATTATTATGATGTGGTTATGTGGTTAATTACTTCTGTATATAGCAGCATTTTAGTGAAGCAGGAAGAATGACTCAAACCTGCATGAGGGGCTTTTTTTTTCTATGAGTACACGGCTGACAACCCCCTCCCCCCCCTCCCCTCCCCTCCCCCTCTGTCCCCATATACACTAGACCAGATGTGATGAGAAGCGGTCTACAGCTGGGAATGTTCCAGGTGAGGATACAACTATAGACATTGAATCACATTCGTTCTAGTTCTGTAGGCAGGACGTGAGGCAAGGGACTGATGGGAAGCGTCCTATTTTCTGCCAGTGGTTGGTTTCAGGCTGGTTGGTTTTTCTCAGAATTATTGGTAAAGGGATATGACAAACAGCACCAAAGAAAATGTGCCATATCCGTTAGGATATTGTATGAGCATATCTTGTGTCTTATCATGATAGCTGTCCAAGATGAAAAAATAGATTTACTCGATCAACATACACAATTCACTTCAGTCTACAGTATATACAGTAGCTTTGATGCATCTGGTATACACATACAGTAACAGCCTAAAAAAAAATATACTGCTCCAGTCAACATACTGCTCCAGTCAACATACTGCTCCAGTCAACATACTGCTCCAGTCAACATACTGCTCCAGTCAATATACTGCTCCAGTCAACATACTGCTCCAGTCAACATACTGCTCCAGTCAACATACTGCTCCAGTCAACATACTGCTCCAGTCAATATACTGCTCCAGTCAATATACTGCTCCAGTCAACATACTGCTCCAGTCAACATACTGCTCCAGTCAATATACTGCTCCAGTCAACATACTGCTCCAGTCAACATACTGCTCCAGTCAACATACTGCTCCAGTCAATATACTGCTCCAGTCAACATACTGCTCCAGTCAATATACTGCTCCAGTCAACATACTGCTCCAGTCAACATACTGCTCCAGTCAACATACTGCTCCAGTCAATATACTGCTCCAGTCAACATACTGCTCCAGTCAACATACTGCTCCAGTCAACATACTGCTCCAGTCAATATACTGCTCCAGTCAATATACTGCTCCAGTCAACATACTGCTCCAGTCAATATACTGCTCCAGTCAATATACTGCTCCAGTCAATATACTGCTCCAGTCCAGGAACATACATTGGCCAATGCTCACTGTAGGCCTGATGCCATAAAGGTCCAGCTAAGAAGAGCCGGTTGAGTAAATTAATGTCTGTGTAAAATGGAGGTCAGGAAAAGGTAACAAGTACCATAAAACAAAGGAAATTAAAAAACCATAGAAACATCTCTTGAAAATCTCTTACTGTAAAACCACAACAGGAGTCATTGTCTGCATATATAAACTGGGTGGTTCGAGCCCTGAATGCTGATTGGCTAACAGCCATGGTATATCAATCCTATACTTCGGGTACAACAAATCATTTATTTTTTTACTGCTCTAATTATGTTGGTAACCAGTTTATAATAGCAATAAGGCCTCGTGGGTTTGTGATATATGGTCAAAATATACCACGGCTAAGGGCTGTGTCCAGGCACTCCGCGTTGCGTCGTGCTTAAAGAACAGCCCTTAGCCGTGTTATATTGGTCACATACCACACTCCCCGGGGACCTATTTCTTAATTATACCAGCAGAGTTAAGGGAAAATGTGTAGAACAGATCTGCTCTGCTATAGTTTGTCAGAACCTTGTTCGCTTGATGCGTTAGAGAAAACCTGAAGACTTGTGTTGGCTCTCGAAGCTAATGCCATAGCCTTTAGCTCAGCGTAATTACACAGTCTTGTAAATTGTTCAAACCCAGTCAATCGTACTAACTTGCTCCTCAAAAGTTGTTTGTCAGACTCAGCACAGTTGAGACTGACAGAGATCAAATATCAGATAAATAGACTGTTTTGATGAAGACGGGTCTAATGGACCAGAAATAACTACTTCTGATTGGCTGTGGTCCTTGGGACTGATGAGTCAAATCAGTCTGGCTCCAGTCCTCTGTTAAGGGAAGTGTTTCCACCTGCCTGCAGGACGGTCTTATACAATACACATGACTCACCTTCAGCAGGTATGTTTTTCTGTATGTGTGTGTACTTGACATACTGTTACACTACATGGCCAAAAGTATGTGGACACCTGCTCGTCAAACATCTCATTCCAAAATAATGGGCATTAATACGGAGTTGGCCCCCCCCCCTTTGCTGCTAGAACAGACTCCACTCTTCTGGGAAGGCTTTCCACTAGATGCTGGAACATTGCTGCGGGGACTCGCTCCCATTCAGCCACAAGAGCATTAGTGAGGTCAGAAACAGATGTTGGCCCGATTAGGCCTGGCTCGCAGTCAGCGTTCCAATTCATCCCCAAGGTGTTTGATGGGGTTGAGGTCAGGGCTCTGTGCAGGTCAATCAAGTTCTTCCACACCAACCTCAACAAACCTTGACAAACCTGTATGGACCTCGCTTTGTGCATGGGGGCATTGTCATGCTGAAACAGGGAAGGACCTTCCACGTAGCGTTAAGATTTCCCTTCACTGGAACTAAGGGGCCTAACCTGAACTATGAAAAACAGCCCCAGACCATTATTCCTCCTCCACCAAACATTACAGTTGGCACTATGGATAGGGGCAAGTAGCGTTCTCCTGGCATCTGCCAAACCCAGATTTGTCCGTCAGACTGCCAGATTGTAAAGCATGACTCATCCCTCCAGAGAACGTGTTTCCAATGGTGGCGAGTTTTACACCACTCAAGCTGACGCTTGGCATTGTGCATGGTGATCTTAGGCTTGTGTGCAGCTGCTCAGCCATGGAAACCCATTTCTTGAAGCTCCCGACAAACAGTTCTTGCTTGTGCTGACGTTGCTTCCAGAGGCAGGTTGGAACACGGTAGTGAGTGTTGCAACCGAGGACAGACGATTTTTACTCGCTACGCGTTTCAGCACTCGGAGATCCTGTTATGTGAGGTTGGGCGGCCTACTACCAATGTTTGTCTGTAGTGATTCCATGGCTGTGTGCTCAATTTTATAACCTGTCAGCAACGGGTGTGGCTGAAATAGCTGAATACACTAATTTGAAGGGCTGTCCACACACCCCTGGTAAGAGGAGAAAAACACACAGAACCGTTTCAGGTGGGTTCTCAACAATGTAAATCAATTCAGATTTGTTTTTAGTTTTTGAGTAGAACAGAACAATGGCTGTTTCAGAGGCCAGTCAGCCAACTGTTGCTTGGCGTGTGGGAGTTTGAATTGACCTCGAACCTTCATTATTTTCCCTCAACTGTACTAAAGTTACCAGATGTATCATTTTTTTTTTGTAACAATACAAATGTGAAATCGCTGCTTTTGTTTTTTTTTACTGTTTCTAAAAAAAAATCATTTTGGATAATTGTCACGGTAGTAATAATAGGAACAATAAAAAATAGTTTTAATCCCGAAAGAGGAAGCATAAAAGAAAAACAAGAAATGTTTTGTCAGTGAGGAGAAAAATGATGTCAGGACACCAACCCTAACCTAGTGTAAAAACAACAACTTTTCCCAGAAAAGCTCCACAACACAGCCTGTTCAGCAAGGCCTGGGTAAAGTACACATTCTCCACATCAAAAGTAGATGAACTGCTGTGCGGACCACTAGATCAACAAATCAATGGTAACAAAGTACAGTTCAGCTGAAGGCTTTTTGAAGCGGAGAGCCACGGCAATGCAACTGCATCATTCTACACTCTTAGAGATAGAGAGAGAGAGAGAGAGAGAGAGAGACAGAGAGAGAGAGAGAGAGAGAGAGAGAGAGAGAGAGAGAGAGAGAGACAGAGAGAGAGAGAGAGAGAGAGAGAGAGACAGAGAGAGAGAGAGAGAGAGAGAGAGAGAGAGAGAGAGAACAAAAAAAACAGGAAGTGAGTTTGGTGTATTTAACCACCACTCCCACCTTCTATAAACAATGTACAAGACACAAACAGTTTGCTTACATTTAACAAGCCGGTCTGAAACCAAACAGGCCATGTCATAATTAAGCCCAAAGACTGATGACTTGTTGTTAAACAAAAGTGGTGAGTTGTAAACATTTGAGAAGGAAGAAAGCTTGGCCATAGCCTGGTCCCAGATCTTTGTGCTATCATTCCTCTCCTTGCCACTCCATGTCATGCCAAACTGCATATGACACAGAGTACAAGAAGTTAAGTGTCAGCACAAGCAGACTAGTACCCAGGCAAGGCACCAGACGGAGTTATCCTGAATCACATCAGGCCCTATGCATGCAGGGTAAATGCTGAACAGTGGGCTCCAACTCCAATGTGGATTAAAGCTACATGAGATTGTTTTGGCCCACAGCTGTGGTTGAATATAAAATGTAAAAATACAAGAGACAATATTGTACAATTTTGTAAGGCTTTTGTGTTCTCTGTCTCTCTCTCTCTCTCTCTCTCTCTCTCTCTCTCTCTCTCTCGCTCTCTCTCTGTCTCTTTCTCTATCTGTCTGTCTCTCTCTCTCTCGCTCTCTCTCTCTCTCTCTGTCTCTCTCTCTCTCTCTCTCTCTCCCTCTCTCTCTCTGTCTCTCTGTCTCTCTCTCGCTCTCTCTTTCTCTCTCTCGCTCTCTCTCTCTCTCAAATCAATACAATTCAAAAGTCTTTATTGGCATGGGAAACATATGTCTACATTGCCAAAGCAAGTGAAATAAGCAAGTGAGATAATAAACCAATGTGAAATAAACAATTAAAAATGAACAGTAAACATTACACTCTCAAAAGTTCCAAAGGAATAGAGATGTTTCAAATGTCATATTATGTCAATATACAGTGTTGTAACGATGTGCAAATAGTTCAAGTACAAAAGGGAAAATAAATAAACATAGACATGAGTTGTATTTACAGTGGTGTTTGTTCTTCACTGGTTGCCCTTTTCTTGTGGCAACAGGTCACACATTTTGCTGCTGTGATGGCACACTGTGGTATTTCACCCAATAGATATGGGAGTTTAATAAAATTGGATTTGTTTTCAATTTTTTTGTGGATCTGTGTAATTTGTGGGAAATATGTGTCTCTAATATGGTCATACATTTGGCAGGAGGTTTGGTAGCTCAGTTCCCACCTCATTTTGTGGGCAGTGAGCACATAGCCTGTCTTCTCTTGAGAGCCAGGCCTGCCTAAGGCGGCCTCTCAATAGCAAGGCTATGCTCACTGAGTCTGTACATCGTCAAAGCTTTCCTTAATGTTGGGTCGGTCACAGTGGTCAGGTATTCTGCCATTGTGTACTATCTGTTTAGGGCCAAATAGCATTCTAGTTTGCTCAGTTTTTTTGTAGATTTGTTTCCAATGTGTCAAGTAATTATCTTTTTGTTTTCTCATGATTTGGTTAGGTCTAATTGTGTTGCTGTCCTGGGGCGCTGTGGGGTCTGTTTGTGTTTGTGAACAGAGCCCCAGGACCAGCTTGCTTAGGAGACTCTTCTCCAGGTTTATCTCTCTGTAGGTGACTGCTTTGTTATGGAAGGTTTGGGAATCGCTTCCTTTTAGGTGGTTGTGGAATTTAACATCTCTTTTCTGGATTTTGATAATTAGCCGGTGTCAGTCTAATTCTGCTCTGCATGCATTATTTGGTGTTCTCTCTCTCTTGGCTCACAATAACAGAGACTGGTCACAGATCATTTTGTGAGGCTTATCTTTAAAGAGATTATCCAGTACTTTTGTATACTTTTTAGCCAGTAGTTCTGAAAGTAGCCCGCTCTCTCGCTCTCTCGCTCTGCTAAGATTTGGCCCACATGGTGCTCATCCATCAATAAAGGGCTTGTTGATGGACGAGCACCATGATATCATCTACTCTATATCTGTCCCATGCGGGAATCGAACCCACAACCCTGATGACCGTAGTTGTTATATCTATTTCACCACTTCATATGACAACATACAGTATGGCCTGTGACAGGATACTACTAGGTGACTGATGTAATGTTTACTCTTCATTTTTCATTGTTTCTTTCACTTTTGTTTATTTTCTATTTCACTTGGGTTTGGCAATGTAGACATATGTTTCCATATGTTTTCATGCAATAAAGCCCTTAAATTGAAATTGAATTGAATTGAGAGAGAGCAGAGAGAGTGAGCGAGAGAGAGAGAGAGAGAGAGAGAGAGAGAGAGAGAGAGCAGAAAGACAGAGAGAGAGTGAGAGAGCAGAGAGCAGAAAGAGAGAGAGAGAGAGAGAGAGAGAGAGAGAGAGAGCAGAGAACAGAAAAAGATAGAGAGAGAGAGAAACGGCTAAATAAATAAAACGTTGGCCTTTCTTAGCTAACATCCACAGAGCCATGTGAAATCAGTGGCAGGTGTTTCAAATGAAGGTCTGTGGATTGTCTGAGGGGCCACACATAAACAGAAATAACCATATGATTGTGTCTGAATGAGCGTAAAGCCTGCAGCAAACCAGACAGGGGTTTGATGTTGACAGACTATGTCGTTTGAAGAAAAACAGAGCTCTTGCTGCAAAAACCAGTGTGTGCAATCCAAGGTCTCTCTGAGTGTGGTTTGGTAATACACATGGACAGTATAACAGGCTGTTATGTGACCTGTTCATTGAGAAACTTCGCCAATCCAATCCTTGGAAACAGCGCCAAAAACAGCACTATTTCAAAGGTCTGTTTTATATTTAATGAATCCATGGACAATGTGTGGGTCCAGTACAGCAACGAGGTGTATCTGTCTGCTGTTTAGCTCAGGGTGGAGGCGGGGGGGGATGATGAGGTCCATTTTATTGTGTGTTTTTGTGTGACAAAATGTTTATTTTTTACCTACTTCTTAAAGGAGCCTCAAATGCATACAGTATATGAAGACGGGAGGGTGAAGGTTTTCCAACGAAAGATTGAAACTTTATGTACATTATTAAGTTGAGCTCCAAAGGTATTGGGACAGTGACACGTGCTGTTGTTTTGGCACTGTACTCCAGCACTCTGGATTTGAAAGGACACAATGACTAGGAGGTTGTAGACTGTCAGCTTTAATTTTGAACATAGTCTCCCCATTTTAAGGGACCAAATGTATAACGACAAATTAACTTATACTGTATAAATATTCATATACAGTACAGTTAAATTAGATCTACAGAAAGAGCTAAAACTTGCTTTTTGCCTGAGTAACCTCTGGTGGCAGAGCATTCCACGATGACATGGCTCTATACATAACCGAGCGACGCATTAAATCTGTTTTTGGTTTGGGTACTGTGAATAAACCCACAGTGGCGTGTCTGGTGGGGTATGTACGTCTGTTTGAAGTGTATGCAAATAGATTATACAAGGGGTTAGGTATTTTCAACACACGAATGTTTCTTAAAAAGATGAGAAGAGAAGTGGTCCATTTCTCCTCATCCCTCAACCATGAAATACTATCACGCATGTGGTTGATGTTAATTCTGTGTGTGCAGTTAAGAGGCAAGGCACACTGCTTCGTTTTGAACCCGCTGCAGCTTCGCTAGGTGTTTGTTTGCTGCACCCGACCAGTAATCGAGATGGGACAAGACCAGGGCCTGAACAACTACTACAGTTGATTCTTGTGTCAAAAGAACGCAGAACATCTTCTTAGAACAGACCGGTCCACATCGTCGCAACAAAATTTGTCTTTAAACCGTGATAACTGACCATCCAACGTTACTACGATTCTTCAACTTTCTCAATGGTCACACCCTTATTAATGCACAACTCCAGCTGAGGTTTAGGTCTAAAGAGAACGCTTTGACGCAAAATACAATACTTTTGGTTTTATATGTATTTAAGACCAGTTTATTGTTAATTACCCATTCTGACACTGACTGTAACTCCTCGCTAAGAGTCTCAGTGAGATCAATGGCTGTAGGTGCTGATGTGTAGAGTGTGCAATCATCAGCATACTTAGTCATTTTAGCTTCTTGCAAGACAAGCGGCAATTTCTTTTTGGTAAATATAGAGAAGAGTAACGGCCCAAGGCAACTGAGGGATACCACAATGTACATATCTGATGTTAGAGAAGCTTCCATTGAAGGATACTCTCTGGGTTATATTGGATAAGTTACTCTCCAACCATTTGATGGCAGGTGATGTAAAGCCATAACAATAACAAATGATGATCAATAACATTAAAGGCTGAGCAGAAATCTAATACAGCTCCAACTACTACTATCTTATTATCCATGTATTTTAGCCAATCATCAGTCATCTGAGTCAGTGCCATACAAGTTGAGTGCACTTCTCTATATGCATGCCGAAAGTCAGTAGTTCACTTGTTCCTTGAAAAAAATGTTCACCACCAGTTTATTAAGAACAGAGTGTGTGGCTGTTAGGGCCAGCTAAGGGTGCTTTACTATTAATAGGTAGTGGAATTACTTTAGCTTCCTTCCACGCCTGTGGACACACACAGTCCTTTAGGCTTTGGTTAAAGACATGGCAAATAGGGGTGGCAATACAGTCTGCTACCATTCTCAGTAGTTTCCCATTTAGGTTGAAGGAAAAGGATGGGTAAAAAGAAATGCTGTAGCAGCGAAACTAAAACCACAATAACCACTATTGTTTCTATAGGAGTTGTATACTGTACTATCTTCAACATCTTCAGAAGAGACAGGAATGCCAATGGAGGAGGTGTTGCCTTTTTATGTTCAGAGTCTTATTCATGTAAAGCTTAGAGAGGATCTCATGTCAAAAGCTGTTGAAGTAATATGGCTACAGGTTCATCTGCCTCACCTAAAGCCCATTCTGGTGGGAAGCTGCTATAGATCACCAAGTACTAACAGTCAGTATCTGGATAATATGTGTGAAATGCTTGATCTTGTATGTGAAATCAACAGAGGTATATTTTCTGGATGCCTAAATATTGACTGGCTTTCATCAGTCAACCTATCAGGGTATTTACAAACAGCACAGGAATTAAATCCTTCACATGTATTGATCACATCTTTATTAATGCTGCTGAAATGTGCTCTAAAGCAGTATCCAAATCCATAGGATGTAGTGATCATAATACAGTAGCTATATCTAGGAAAAACCAAAGTTCCAAAGGCTGGGACTAATATAGTGTATAAGAGGTCATACAATACATTTTGTAGTTATTACTGTGTTGAATAATATTTGCTGGTCTCTAATGAGGAGCAAGCAGACGCTGGACTTGACACATTTATGAAATTGCTTATTCCAGTTACTAAAAAGCATGCACCCACTAAGAAAATGACTGTAAAAAAAACGGTTAAATCCCTGTGGATTAATGAGGAATTGAAACATTGTATGGTTGACAGGGATGAGGCAAATGGAATGGCAAATAATTCTGGCTGTACAACCGATTGGCAAACGTACTGTAAATTGAGAAATCATGTGACTAAACTTAACAAAAATAAGAAGAAACTGTACTATGAAACAAAAGGTGAGGTCAGCTCCATCATTCATTAAATCAGATGGCTCATTTATCAGAAAACCCACTGATATTGACAACTACTTGAATACATGTTTTGTTTGGTAAGATAAGCAATCGTAGGTATGACATGCCAACAACAAATTCTGAACCTACACATCCATACATAACTGACCAAATTATTAAAGACAAGCATTGAAATGTAGAATTCCGTAAAATGAGTGTGGAAGGCGTGAAAACATTAACGTTTTCTATCAACAATGACAAGCCACTTGGATCTGACAACTTGGATGGAAAATGATATTGCCACTCCTATTTGCCATCTAAGCAATCTTAATCTAAACATGCAGGAAAGTGTGTGCCCTCAGGCCTGGAGGGAAGCAAAAGTAATTCCGCTATCCAAGAATAGCAAAGCACCCTTTACTGGCTCAAACAACTGACCAATCAGCCTGTTACCAACCCTTAGTAAACCTTTAGAAACAATTGTGTTTGATACAATGTATTTCACAGTAAACAAATGAACAACAGATTTTCAACACGCTTAGAGAGAAGGACATTCAACATGTACAGGACTTACACAAATGACTAATGATTGGCTGAGAGAACTTGACAATAAATGTGTATGTCTTATGGCTTTACATCCTCTGCTATATTGTGGCTCAAGAGTTACCTGTCAAACAGAACACAGAGGGTGTTCTTTAATGGAATCCAGGTAGAGTCAGGCATTCCCCAGAGAAGCTGTCTAGGCCCCTTACTTTTAAAAATCTTTACTAATGAGCTGTCTCTGGCTCTGAGTAAAGCCTGTGTGTCTACAGTGTGTATGCTGATGACTCAACACTATACGCTTCAGCTACCACAGCTAGTGAAATCACTGCAACACTTAACAAAGAGCTGCAGTCCGTTTCAGAATGGGTGGCAAGAAATAAGTTACTCCTAAACATTTCGAAAACTTAATGCATTGTATTTGGGTCAAATACAAATACGCTAAACCTTAAAATAAAATAAATCTTGCAATGAATAGTGTGGAATTTGAGCAAGTTGAGGAGACTAAACTGATTGGAGTAACCCTGGATTGTAAACTGTTGATACAACAGTAGCTGAGATGGGCACTAGTTTTGCTGTACCTGGACTACTGTCCAGTCGTGTGGTCAGGTGCCACAAAGAGGGACTTTACAATTGGCCCAGAACAAGGCAGCACGGCTGTCCCTTAAATGTACGTGGATAGCTAACATTAATAATGTCAATCTCTCCTGGCTCAAAGTAGAGGAGAGGTTGACTACATCACTACTTGTATTTGTGAGAAATATTGACATGTTGAATGCACAAGCTGTCTGTTTAAACTACTAGCACAGAGTTCAGACACCCAGCATACCCCACAAGACATGCCACCAGAGGTCTCTTCACAGTCCCCAAGTCCAGAACAGACTATAGGAGGTGCACAGTACTACATAGAGCCATGATTACATGGAACTCTATTCCAACTAACTCATGCTAGCACTAAAATCAGATTAAAAAAACTATTTATGGAACAGTGGGGACTTTGAAGAGACACACACACACACACACACAAACACACAAACACACACACAAACACACACACACACACACACACACACACACACACGATAACATACGTACTATATACACAGGTAGACATGGATTTTGTGTTAAAGATATGTGGTAGTAGAGAAGTGGCCTGAGGGCACACACTTAATATGTTGTGAAACGTGTGGTAATGTTTTTAATTGTATATAACTGCCAGGAAGAGTAGCTGCTGCCTTGGCAAATACAAATCTTACACGTTGGCCACATGCAGATCTAAGAAGTGAGCTATAGTCCACTTTTTGAATGTTAATTCCTGTGGTGAGCCTCCAGTGTCTGGCAACCACAAGCACAGTTTGTGGCAGTTGCTCAATTGGCCATATCACCACGCGCTGTAGGCTTACCAGAATGTTTCCATGACAACACAGGATACAGGATGTGACATGGTTCTCTCACACGAACAGAGTATGTGTTCATTGGGAGTGTTTATACTTTGAATACTATTATTCAGGATTTTCTAGTTTTAGTCATTGATTCTGACCAGGTGTTGGTAAATGACAACATTTGTGAAAGAACGATTCATATCAAATCAAATCACATTTTATTGGTCACATAAATATATTTAGCAGATGTTATTGAGGGTGTAGCGAAATGCTTGTGTTCCTAGCTCCAACAGTGCAGTAATATCTAACAATTCACAACAATACATTGCAAATCTAAAAGATTTGAGAAAAATATACGTATTAGGACGAGCAATGTCGGAGTGGCATTGACTAATATACAGTAGAATAGAATACAGTATATACACATGAGATGAGTAAAGCAGTATGTAATCATTATTAAAATGACAAGTGTTCCATTATTAAAGTGGCTAGTGATTCCATGTCTATGTACAGTGCCTTGCGAAAGTATTCGGCCCCCTTGAACTTTGCGACCTTTTGCCACATTTCAGGCTTCAAACATAAAGATATAAAACTGTATTTTTTTGTGAAGAATCAACAACAAGTGGGACACAATCATGAAGTGGAACAACATTTATTGGATATTTCAAACTTTTTTAACAAATCAAAAACTGAAAAATTGGGCGTGCAAAATTATTCAGCCCCTTTACTTTCAGTGCAGCAAACTCTCTCCAGAAGTTCAGTGAGGATCTCTGAATGATCCAATGTTGACCTAAATTACTAATGATTATAAGTACAATCCACCTGTGTGTAATCAAGTCTCCGTATAAATGCACCTGCACTGTGATAGTCTCAGAGGTCCGTTAAAAGCGCAGAGAGAATCATGAAGAACAAGGAACACACCAGGCAGGTCCGAGATACTGTTGTGAAGAAGTTTAAAGCCGGATTTGGATACAAAAAGATTTCCCAAGCTTTAAACATCCCAAGGAGCACTGTGCAAGCGATAATATTGAAATGGAAGGAGTATCAGACCACTGCAAATCTACCAAGACCTGGCCGTCCCTCTAAACTTTCAGCTCATACAAGGAGAAGACTGATCAGAGATGCAGCCAAGAGGCCCATGATCACTCTGGATGAACTGCAGAGATCTACAGCTGAGGTGGGAGACTCTGTCCATAGGACAACAATCAGTCG